>NW_023616340.1:0-40001 GCF_013339695.2 Rhipicephalus sanguineus
GAAAGCTATCTTTGCGTACTTATTTAAAACTGCCAATGGTGATTCCATTGGCGGATTCGGAATGGCCGCGAACTCCACGCCGGGCACTCCACTCGCGGAGAGCATCCGAGGAAATCTGCCAATGGAACACAAGCGCCCTCGCCAGAGCAAACGGTAGGGGGCGCTAGCGTACATCTACTTCGCAAGCGACAGCATTCCTCGCGGGTCGCGCAGTTTTCGCCTTCACGGGCGCGAGCGGAGAATGGGCGAGCCGGAGAGCGTATTCATCGCACACGCTCTCTCACGCGCGGGGAGCTTGCGACTGCCGGTCGAATCCGCCGCTTTTCGCGGAGTAGAGAAGGGCTCCGTGGAGTGAATCTGGCACGGAGCTGCTCCAGATCTGCAATGAAACATACAGGGAGCACTCTCAATTGCCAAATGGAACAGACTTGCTCCGGTGAGCCAGGAAAACTGCTACCGAAGTGCTCCGAATCTGCCAATGGAATCACCATAATATCATGGTCAGGCAAAGACGAGCCTCGCATCCCGAAGAAACCTGCCTGGCATCACATTCTGACCTGCATTTCCCCGACCTCCAGGACACCAAAATGTCTGTTTGAAAGCTTTCAATATAACTACTGTTCACGAGAGCGGTTTTAAACTTGGTCTCATGCTTACCTCGGCCGTTCTCGACGGTGGGGCTGGACACTGAGCATTCGGAAACTCCGCCCGCTTCGCAGAAGCACATGAGAATCCCTCAAGTTGCCCAAGCGCGCGGTGACACGTAGCAAGAAAGACACCATAATACGGTATTCGCGACAAATGCGAACTGTTGTAGCACCGCATAAAGCAAAGAGCGCCGACACGAAACATCGCTGTGGTTGAGCGAGCACCGAGCAAAGAACACAAACTGAGTCGACCCCCCGAATCCACCCAAATCTAGAAACTTCCAGGCTGTATCGCCGCATCGTCTCGCCGGCTTCTTACAACGTCACAACCCTCCCGCCGTACGTATTGGCGTTGTCTGATCTTGACAGCAAGGAGACACGAAAGCCTACGCATCACACACTGCCGGCGTGTACCCGGATGTTTCGCACTGCTCAGCGAGCGGTTCCCAATTTAATTCCAAACATGCCTGAAGCGTGCTGCGGGGGCGGGACAGAGATGCAGATACGAGGTGATATTCCGTGACTGTCGAGTCATAGCATAGTAAATTTTCTTGTCATTGCTACTGTCATAAGGACGCTTGTAAAAGCGGTGCCTCTTGCTGAAGGGGGGCGAGCGTTGCAGTAGCGGCCACGGAGTCGAGGACAACGTGAACAAAACCTGCGCACTCACGTCCCTCGGGTTCTTTTTGTACACTTGTGGCGATGAACGTGGCGAGACACTCGCATTTCGGGCGTCACCGCCAATTTAGAGCGGTTTTGCGTCAGGTCGGAATAATAGCAGAGCTCCCTCTTACTCAAAAAAAAATTTTGCTTAGGGCTCAGCCGGACACAAATTCACAAGATGTAGACTCAGTGTGGCTCACTCGTACTCAAACTCAGGAAAACTTTTTCTCGGGCAGGCTTACTTGGACTGAGAATTACCGAGATTATTCTGTTACGGTGAGAGATGTTTATTTTACAAGGCGGGATGATGGATGATCGCGGAAGGCTTAGCCCAGAATCCACTCCACTTCTTCCTTCTTCTCTTTGACCCTTCGTCGAAAGTCCAGTATCAATTCCCCCGCTGCAGACGATGCCCACCGGACGAGTCAATTAGTGTCGCGCGTGATATGGCTTCAAACGGGCGACATGCACGACGTCAGTTCTTCTGGAGCGACGGCCGGTTGTGTGAGCCGTGAGACGACGTACGTAACGTCGCTAAGGCGCGACAAACGACGAACGGACCTGTGTAGCGGGCCAGAAACTTTTGATACAAGCCGCGCTTGCGGTATGGAGTCCACAGCCACACCATATCTCCTTCCTGTACGAGTCATGTCGATGTCGCTTATCCTAGCGGGCCTTTGAACGGTCTTGGGATGCGAAAGTCCGGAGACGTGCGATGCGCCTTGCCTCCTCGGCGTGACAGAGTGTCTCTGCAAGAGGTGGGTTTTCCTGATCCGAAAACGGAGAATGGTGTCAAGAGTAGTGCGTGGCGGGCGGATGTAGAGAAGGTAAAACGGGCTAAAGCCGGTGGTCTCATGCAGCGCAGTGTTGTAAGCTAAGTCATAAAAGGTAAAATAGCGTCCCAGGTCTTGTGCTTGGAGTCAACATACATAACAAGCATGTTAACGAGCGTCCTGTTGACGCGCTCAGTCAGTCCGTTGGTCTGAGGATGATACGAAGTGGCGTGACGAAACTGGGAAGCAGACCGGCGGAGGAGCTCTTCTACGACGTCGGCTACGAACTGACGCCACGGTCACTGATAATCGCGCGAGGCGACCCATGCCGGAGGATGATGTAGCGTAGCATGAAGTCCGAAACGTGATCGGCCGTTTCGGCAGAGATGGCTGCGGTTTCAGCATAACGAGTGAGGTGGTCAACACAGATTAAATCCAGCGGTTCCCAGTGATCGATCGCGGAAAAGGGCCCATCAAGTCAATACCGACGACCTCAAAGGGGCAACACGGAGGCGGTATGGGATGGAGAAGTCCCGGCGGTGCACTAGTTGGACGTTTGTATCGTTGGCAATGCTCACAACTCGCGACGTATTTAGCTGTATCTTGACGCATGCGTGGCCAGTAAAAACGTTCCACTGTGCGGCGATAGGTCCTGGCAAATCCCATATGTCCGGATGTTGGGTAGTCGTGCATAGCTTGCAGCACGTTGGGTCGCAAAGCCTTTGGACAACGAAAAGTAGGTGGGCCCCCTGTGGAGCAAAATTTCGCTTGTAAAGAATGTCATCCCGTATAACGAAAGGGGACTGATGCGGCTTATTGGCGGCAGATGAGAAAAGGAGCCAGACTATGGTCTTTGCGTTGTTCATCATGGAAGGTGGCCAAATTTGGAAACGGTGAGTCAAGAGCTGCCAGACAATCGTCAAATTGTCGGCGTCACATTCAGTCGTGGGAAGGGGAAGTCGCGACAGGCAGTCATCGTCCGCGTGACGGCGGTCACTTTTGAAGCACACATCAAAGTCGTATTCTTGCAATATAAACCTAAGCTCACTCGGACTTAAACTCATGCGTAGGTTTCAGTCCGAGTGAGCCTGAGTTGGTCGATTCATGCCGACCTGTGCCTGTCGCACCCGCTTGCTCCTGCCTGCGGCGTGTATCTTTGGCGAGCGTAATATGACTTTAATATAACTAATAACTTTGCAGAGAGCAAAGTGATTTTTAGCTTTGACAAGAAATCTCTATTTCCTCACAGCGGGTAGCGCAAGGATATTTCGCTCACATGTTCCCGATAGCTTTCATGGACGTCGGCTATCTGTATTTCTCTTCTTTTGTATATCACAGTGCAGCACCGCAATGATGTGACTTGTACGGGCTCGTAGAGCTGGCGATCGGCGTTACGTGTTAGCTTAGAAAGTTTTTCTATGTTCAAAGAGTGTCCTATGTCCTCTCTGATGAAAGTCGGCCTGATGGTAGCTAAGGTTGGATAATTAATGGCAAGTATCGGCTGCATTTCTAAATGAATGTTAGTGTTGGCTACTGCTAGTGACCAGCAGTTGTCTCGCCACCACAACCGCTGGTCATTAAGAGTAACAGCGTGGATTTCAACAGAAGGCAAGTGCGCGAGGGGTAAGCAGAGTTAGGTGAGCAGTCAGGTAGGAGTTTGCGGGGACAACGCGGCCGCAGCAATTACAGGACCGGGTTAATCGGAGGAGCATGGGAAAGGCCTTCGCCCTATAGTGGGCGTAGTCAGGCTGATGATGATGGTGACTGTTGGTGAAATTTGGCTATGCGTTCATTGATTTTATCCAATACTAAAGTTACCTGACAAATTGCCTTTCTTGTGCGTACCGTACTGCAGCATCACGTACGCTATGACTACGTACCTGCTGGTGGTTCTCGTGATCGGCGTCCCCCGGGAGCTTGGAAACCCGTTCTTGGCTGACACGAGCGTCACCTGGCCCCTCATCAGGGCTCACTTGCCCTGGGATATGATCATCATGCGAGTGGGAGGCGTGGAGCTCGAGCACCTGTCTCGGGCACGTCATCTCGTTCTATAGCTTCCTTTGCTGCTGTTTCTTGTATGTGAGGAACAGCAGTAATAAGGGGACATATGGGGGCAGCACACACCAAGGGGAACTTTCTTTTATTCATTCACTAATGCGGGCAATTGTCCTCTCGAAATGGAGCGTTTGCACGACTAAGCGGTTAGAATAAAAATTAGGAACCCTTCCCCGATCGGGTAAGTCTGGCGTGTGCGTGCCTGGCCTACTGTTTTTCTTTATTTCTATCGCATTGCGCAGTGCTACCTCCTAATCTTATCCTTCCTCCATGCCGCCAATCGGACCTTCACCTGCGTGCTTAGCAGCGCAACACTTCTGTTGCTACAGGCAACAACGATGGTCATGCGTGAAACTATTAAATAAAACAATGAAGGCAACAATGAAATGTGGCAACATGAAATGACAAGTGACCTCGATGACCTACGAGGGCCACGTTTGTGTACGCCCGCATTCCTGTACACTTGCCGACGCCGGATTTTTCGTGACCTATGCCACCGCAACCGCCACCAAAATCTGTGACTCAGAGAGGCTTTGCTTAAGAGTAAACTATTAAGCATAGTAGCTCTGAAGTCTCCTTCTGTGAGAGAGTTGCACGCGTGTATTTAGAACAATTATTAGCGATGTAGGGTATTACGCGCACCCTACTATGGGACAGCAATAAACTGTCCCGGGAGAAAACTTGCCGAACAAAGGAAGTTGAATGCAGCTGTCTCAATTCACAGAACTACAAATTTAGCCAAATTAGTTTGTACTGAACAGCGTCTTACATTCAGCCATGCTTACATAACCAATGTATTCCGTGCCTTATTGGTCAAAGACCGAGATATTTCCTTTACCGATGTCTGGAGGGAGCGCCGAGCGTAAATTTTTATTGCAATTTCGCGATATAACAAATACTTCACACTAGCCTAGACGCATGTACCGGAAGAGTATACATCTTGTGATGAAACGCAAACACAGCATAGCGTATTTAACGCTGTGCCTTGCAAGATCATGTTTAATGCAACCCTCGGTTACGCAAACGACAGGATCTAGCAGCAACTGTACAGAGTCATAGAACGTCGCGCTTTTCTTCTACTACTTGGTTAATCAGGTCAACTATTCTTACATGCAGCAACTATATGGTCCCATAGTTCACGTATAAGTCTTCCATTACGACATCCTACGGCAAGAAATGAGAGTGCAGCATTTCAACGCTCAATCTAATTCGTGAAGGAAGCGATCAGCCGAGTGATACGACTGCAGTTGTGTTGATATTGTTGCGTATGCTACGTTTACGCTGTTTTTCTTTTTACCCGTGACCACTCTTACCAGATTTTATTGTTCGGCATAAGCGCTTATAGTGTGTCATGTTTACTTGATTAAAGGACCTTGTCAAATCGGTCTCACGCGTAGCGTGAATATTGCTGTATCTCATTGAAAGCACGTGGTCACCAACACTTACTGAAGCAAGTACATCAATACATATGTAGACAGCCTATAAACTTGACCCCTGAGTTCCGAATAGACCACTCTGCTATTGGTTTGGTCTTTATGCTTTGCGCATGGCTTGTTTTCTTGGCACAAGTTTCTACCAATAAATAGCTTGGTTCTTAATCGACTACTGCGGTCTTGTCGCACTACTAAGTACAAAATATAGGTAAGTTGTAGTTCACCAGAGCTAGACGATTCCTGTTCAAGTCAGGATATTAAACATCAATAAACTACAACTCTCCTATAGAGGTGAGCAGGTCTAAAGAGGCAGCACAAGCGGATGCGCGACCGGCCACTTGTCTGGGCTGAAATAATGCGACTAGCTTTTTGCAAAGTATATTGTTCACTCAACACGCGTCAAACTATACCGGTGTTACAAAATGCTCTTTCGATTACGTTCGCTCCAGACTAGGCTCAGTCGCAAAGGGATAGGCCCGTAACCCACCCATTAGCGAAGTAGCGCAGCGATGTATTTCAAACATTCTGCGACATGGTTACAGAAAAACAACCTCGCATCTTTCATTATTGGGGCTGCTGTCTGTATTATGAGCACAGGCGTAGGCAGGGTTCTCCACTAAAAGGAGCAAGTTTCGCCACAACGCAACCCCCTCCCCCACCCTCCTCCCAGCTGTGCGCATGGTAATGTTTGTGAGCACGAACCGTCATGTTCCTTACTTTCTCGCGCGATGTCCTAACGGTGTCATTGAATTTTTGCATATGACTTCCTCCGTGCAGATGTCTGGCGTGTCGGCGTGGATCTTCGACAGGTCATGATGAGTAATATACGATTGATGTCACCCTTCTGGTGCCAGCTGGTGCTCCTGGCCACCACTGCTGTACTTGCCGAGCTGGACACGTCCTTTGGTTTCGGCAGCAGCGTCGTGCCCGGCCTGCTCCAGTTGGTAAGCGCGCATGATATGCATGGACGCGGTGCACACAGACTAGCTCCGCACCTTTGTATGCAGCGGATTTAAACAGAGGTAAACTGGCTCGGCAAATCGTACCCAGTAGTTTCCGAAAACGTACTCGTAGTTCCTCAGAAAAGGGGAGACCCACAATGGTCTTCAAGCTTCTCGGAATTTGTTGCTCAACACAGGCGCACATCATATTACCCCAACACGTCATACGGCAAGTAACACGAAACTTAGACTCGTTTTCCTAAACGGAAAGAATTAGATTTTCATTATAGCGCGAAACGCGACGCCCTTAATCCTCGGTGGTTTTAATGACGTCGACTCCGCAAGCATAGCGTGTCATCCTGTGTTGCGGTGTGTAGGTGAGCGACAATGACACCTCGTACACGCGTAAACTACGTTCAACCTACTAAGGCAGAACAGGGAAGATCAACTTGAAGCGAAAAAATCCTTACAACACATGGTATCGTTGGAGCCAACCTTTCGACGGGCGGTCTGTATTCTTTAAGGCCGACGCTAGCGAGTGTATGCATATGCTTCGAACCGTTTCCCCCAACCCAAAAAGAAGAGGCTGGGGAGAGCAAAGGCGACAACAGTGGAGGGGGGAGGGGGGCTAGAAAGAAGGAATAGGCCGGAAGCTTGTCGAAACGTTTGCTCTAGCGACACCTCGTGCTCCAAGGAATTTTCAGCGTTCAACTTAATATTAACACATGGAGAATCCCGCCTGAAAAAAAATGGCAAAGCTTGCATTAAGTCGCGCAAGCCTTCAACAGCGAAGCTCGACGATTCTGACGTCTGTGGAGTTCTGGGCGGCGGCTTGCCCGGAACCCCTACAGACGAGGCCGAGCCACCAAGGGACATGTCTTCAGTCGTCCAAGCCTCGCTGCGACTGCCGGTCAGCGGCCGCTGAGCGGCAGTCGGCAGTAAACTACGATGTAGCCGTGGAGCCGTGAATCCGAGGTATTCTTTGAGGTGCAGGCTGGTCAAGAGGAACGTCGGCAGGTGGTGGTGGAGCATAATGGTGCTCTCGAAAGAGTGGCTCCGCAATTTGCCGAGCAAAGCCGGCAAGCTCCTCGAGGGAAGAAAAGGAGCGGCCAAACAGGTACGCACGGTAGCGATGGTGGCATCGCCGCAAAACGTGGGAAGCCTTCACGGTTTCAGGGGCACGGGGATCAGCACGGCAAAACAGCTCCTGCATTGCCCAAAATTATGCACTGAGGGCCTTGTCTGGATGCTGCGTTCGGGCGTCGAGCTCGCAGCGCAGCAAACACGGAAGTCAAAGTCCACAGGTAAGAATCCACTCGAACAGCTGCCACGAAATGGTCCCAGGACAGGATGGCCGGCTGGAGGCGCAGCCACTGCGCTGCTGTACCTCACAGGGCAACAGGCAGGACCCGCTTGAGCACATCGAGCTCCGAGATGCCGCAAACGATCCAGAAAGTGGAAAGGTCATCTTTAAAATTGACGACCGATTTCCTCGCGTCTTGGCCAGTAAGCGTTGGAACGTCCAGCGGCGTCATCTGGGCCACGGGCTGCGTGCGCGCGTGGCCTCCGCGCGTGGCAGCAGTCGTCAAAGGCGCGAGAAAAGGCGCGATCTGGTCCAAAGACGACGAGGCCATCTCAACAAGTTGCGGTCGCTCATCACCGGATCGCCTCGGTGCCCATAACCGCCGGGTCGGGGTCCTCCTTGTTGGCGGGATATGTTGAGTTCTGCGCTGCGGATGGCCACCTTATAGACGAGGCCGAGACACCAACGGACACGTCTTTACTCGTCCAAGCATCGGCTGCGACTTCCGGTCAGCGGCCGCTGAACGCCAGCTGTGAGCGTTCCCGTGTCCATCGTCTCTTCTTCTACTGTTGGCACGCTCGCAGTCACCGCTCCCATAAGTCTAATACGGTTGCTTCTAGGTTGTTGCTAGCTTTAGCTGGGTGATGCTAGGTTGTTTCGAGGTTGCTGCTCAGCGCAGAGAGGTTCGAGTCAAACCTCAGACAGTCACAGAGACGACACGGATGTCCAAACTCTAGAGACAGAAACTTGTGCGGAAATCGAGCGTTCGCACCTCTCATTGATCTACGGGCACGTCGTCGTCCACGTAGGAATTCCATCGCGTCGGGTTCTTCTCGCAGCAGCCGTTGCCTTTCCCGTTCCCTAGTACTCGCTGTACGTACCGCTGAAGCTCTCCCTACCAGGGGCGTTGCCGGGGGGGGGGGGGAGGGGAGTTGGGGGGATTGAACCTCCCCGAATTTTTTTGATTTTGCATATGCATATATACACGCACACCACAAACGTACGCACGACCAGACAAAAAAATTGCTGTTGCTGAACCCCCCCCCCACCCCGAAAAAATTTCTCGCTACGCTTCTGCTCCGTACACAAGCTTCAGCAAAGCTGAAACTTGCGGCCACGGTGTTTATCCCTGGGTTAATCCGGACGGTTTCTTAAAGCTTTTCTCAATTACTGGTTGCGTCTCTCTAGAAGTTTTATTTCGTGTTTGCCGCCCGTTTGTTGCCCTCTTCGTTTGTAGTGGACCATTGGTGAGCAGTTGGATTTGACCAATTTTTGTGGCATAGCCGTTCACGATGATGATAGCTTTTTGTACACATTTGTACACACCAAAGTTTTTACGGCCGTCTTAAGCAGCTTCGCTGTTAAAAAAAACACGCGTTACCTTCGATACTGTACGCGTGTGCCCAACGGGCGTCCTATTTTGTTCATTCTGTTTGTAACCAGGCGGAACGCTGCACCAGCACGAGCTGTACTTGGCGCTGCCAGTGGTGATGCAGTCGTCGTATGTACTGCTCATTCCTACACCAGGGTCGCGCTCATCTTCATCCACCAGTACACCGATATCGAATACACCGAGTTGGTGAGTGGAGCATTCGACAGAAAAAAATGTCAGCCCGCTTGACTTACTTATGTTTTCTTGCTATTTAAATGTACTTCCCAGCTTCGTAAAGGCATTGCGTAAGGAGGAAGAGTACAATGAAAGATTAAAACATATACGATCAATACAAAACATTTTGAAACAATAAGTAAATACAGAGGAATGAAAACGAGAAAAAAATTCGATGTTTAAGACATGCGCTAATACGTCGTAATATTGTGTTATATACTTGAAAGCGAGCGGATAGCAAAAAATATACGATTTAAACATGACAGCTCACGAAACAACAAAATTTAACACAGTAAAACACAAATAGAATTACAGAGCGAGCGGGAGAAAATTAGGCTGTTACTAAACAGGAAACCAAAATATCTGAAGGATGCACATGCTTCAGAAAACCTGCACGTGAGATACCAGCTCGAGCATGTTGGTGATCCATTAGTACAATACAGTAACCACATCACGTTTATGGACAAGGGGGGGGGGAGGGAATGGGTATCCGGAAGCTCCTGTACTTATGCCACATTTTAATAAAAAGTGCAATTCTGCATTCATAAAATGCAACGCTTCAGCCAGATTCCGATTCTGTGTCTTATTCACACTACTTTACGCAATCGATTTTCGTCAAGTCTTTCTGAAAAGAAAGTGCATTTCATAACGTAGCATTCCTTGTTCTGCACGCTTGATTTTCTAATGGGGAACAAAAAGAAACGTTATTTATAACGTATAGTTTCGTGCTGTCAAGCAAGTACCCCTACTTACCTTGCAATGATATTGAGTGACGTTATGTTAAACTTTCACTCTCCCTTAAACCAAAAGAACTGTTAGTACAATATGCCACATCTCTTACTCTTTCGCAGCTTGGGCTGTCGGTATTTGTCAAGGTGGTGTCGAGCATCTGCCTCATTTTCTTCAGCAATATCATCAACCTGAGTCTACCGGCCAGGACCGACCTCACGACAGTCGCTGATGTCGCTAATGCGACTGCACCATGAACTTCTACTTTCGCTTCTTTGTTCTTTTGCTTTTCCAAGCCATCGCGCTCCCTCCCATTCTAATCGTGCTATAATTTTAATCTCACCCGCTCATTCTGCCTGCCCCTAATCGTGTGCATCCCGACTCCTCAATTGGTTAGCCCGCAATAACTTTAACAATGCGCTTCATCTTGCCAATAGCTAAGTGCGGTGTTATCACGTAGTGTTTATAACGCGAATGTTTTTTAATCGTTCATGAACGCATTACATATTGCTGTAGTATCGCGTAGCTCCGTTCTTTTCCAAATATTAATATACAAAATGATATCTCCCGGACAACAATGTTGGAATAGAAGAAACATGTGATGGCTGTGCACATCGTCTCGCTGAAGTTTATCAGTCAGGGTGGCCTCGTGAATATTCGTTTTATTGTTTTTTTTTTTAGTGGCTAGTGCTTTGAACCTTGTTTCGCTCCTTTCGTAGTATATTACCATGCTCATTCACGCCGTTGTAGGATGAACAATTTCTATGCTGCTCCGAGAAGACATCGACAGCCGGCGGTGATCTTCAACGGCAAACTCTTGCTTCAGCGCACATTGTTGCTAGATAATTCTACGCTACCCGATTCAACACTGTCAGAGAATGTAGACTGAATATAAGGAATGCATTTGCCCTCGGTGGTGCACTGGCAATCTGTGTGTTAGAACACTGATCGCTATTCTATGGCGTAACTTTGTGTTTTTGATATGTTGGCAGGAAACCCTGTTGTGTGCATTTGACAGTAGGGGATAGAACTTGTACAGCTCTCTCGCGTGTGATAATTGATACTTGTCCTGGATTTCTTATTTGCTTCCGAAGTAATTACTTGACAACCATTATATTAGCTCGACAACTTTAGCTTTTCTTCCTGTATTTATTTTCCAAAAGATAACTTACGAAAGTGAAGAAACGTAACGCCGTTTCTACGTTAGAAAAAGCGCAAAACTAAGGCTTATGTTCCCAGAATAAACTATTTCTAGTAAAATTTAAAGTTTTCCTCTAAAAAAACGTTGGAGTGCTGCAAAAGCGAGGTATGTATACTTCACCATTTTTCAAGAGCTTCTGATGATTTAAATTTTCTGCTGACAATTGTTTGTAACAAGTTTTTTGAACGAGCTCGAAAGTTCATTACGCGACTTTTATCACTGCGCTGCTTGCAATCTGCCATTTCTTCTGTGTTTCCTGCTCAAACTTCAGTGGATGTGTTTGCAGTATCATTCTCTAGTTTACATTATCTTCCTCTTTTTTCTTGAGCCCATTATGTAGTCAACTTTTGCCAGGAAATATATGAGTACTTTAAACTATAGGCCGTTACATAAATTACAGGTGTCTCCTAAATGAGAGCTAAGCCTTTCCGCAATTGGGAATTCACGCATGGGACGCTTTGAGCAAGTAAGCTAATTTCGGCTGCGACAGCGACAGACAACGGAGTGACGCTAGCAAAACTACTTTTCGACATCACGCGAATATTTATCACAGATAAATAAAGAGAAGAAAAACGACAAGAGAAAGGAGAGGAGGGAAAAAAGGGAAAACGGAAGAGAAGCAAAGAAGGCTGCCCAGCTCCGCACAACCTTCAGGCTTGATCGAGGGACTTGCATTGACCACGGCTTCTCAAATTCAGGTTGGATCCCTACAAGAACCCTTGGCTTTACATTTCTCCTATCATAAGGCGGCATAATGAAAGGAAACGCCGCCCACATCTCAACACCATATACGCAGTGTGAATAATAAACAACTTTGTACATGCTGTACACACGTGTGGTCACGTCTTTGCATGATAGAGTGGCGCAATGTACGGAGCATTCACGGTTAATCCCCCGGAGCTTTGACAATCGTCATCATTTACTTGGTGGATATGCTGTGTTTTTTTAGTGTTTACGTTTTAGAGTTCATCCGAAGCGACTCTTTGCACAAACCGCCGCTGTCGAGTCTTGAGCTTTTGGTCCTGGTGATGAGTCTACTAGGCCGTCTTGAAAAACAGTGCTGCTTAAAAACCAGATGGGTAGAGAACACACGAAAAGACGTGTGTTTTACTCTTCCGTGTCTTTGAGCCGCATTGTTTTTCTTCAAGATGTAGTTGTACCAACGAGCTCGCATTCACACCCTTCTAAATCGGTGTACTTGCTCTAAAGAATTTCGGCCCGAGCTCCCGGCTCGAATTCCGGACGAGGACTGATTCATTTAAGCTCCGACGCTTGCCTTGTGAGAAATGCGAACAGGTTTCCTTTGTATCTTTGTGCTAACAGAGGTGAATCTCCCCTTTTACTATATTGACAAAACCCAAGCAAGGTCGGCTGACTCAGTAGGCTAAGAAGAGGTGACTTTTCGAAAGGGAGGGGCAAGGTGAAATAGAACAAGCTACAGAACGAGCAGTCCGCAACGTATTTTCTCCATACAACCACTATCAGCATCGAGCAAGAATGTCGCGTGCGCATCCTCGGTGCCGCCGTATTTGCTCAAAGGCTTCTGCACATGTCGGCCATATTGCACCATTGTTGCGTACGTGCCATTGTTGCTACAATAACCCTTGCCACTACTTGAATGACACAGCACGGGCACTGTTGGTGCAGTTACTTGTAAATCCTGCGGCATGGAAAGAGCGACGTATCATTCGAAAACAACGACGTAAATTTTATTAAACACTCGCAACTTCACACTCATACTGGCGCGCTTAACTATATTAACTGGCAGTACTTTGTTGTTCATAATCTGTATCAAAAGGTACCATATCACGCTATAGGCAGCCATCGTTTCGGGCACACAGTGCTGAAGTGGCCGTGATTATACTGTTGCGGTTTGGCAGTGCTTCTGAAGTCATTGCATCGTTGCAGCATGCAGTATAGGCTGTTGATGTGCTTGAAACTCTTATTCACAAAGGTCTACACGTTCCTACACAGTGAATCACTAAATCACTTGTAACTGCAAGAGCCGGCACAGAGGATTTTCCGATTAGCATATGACAAACACAGAATGTGGCACTTCCTCTTATACTTGATTATGTTGAATCAACTGCTGTTGAAGTGGACAAGTACTTCAATGCACAATTTAGCGTTGACTACGATACATAATTAGCATGTCAGAAATTGTGAAATGACTACAATCACCGAGGCCGAAAATTCCAAAAAGAAGACAAATAACTGTCAGATAATTTGGCGCTTAATGTGCATGATGCAGTGGAGGAACGCTAAGGTTCGAAGAGTCAAAACAGCAGCTGGAAACATCGCTCCTACTCAAATAGGACAGCAAACACAACAAACGGACAAGATGCCTGAACACTGAAACTTCCTGCAGTTGCGCCACTTGCGCATTTCTTTTTTTTTTTGTTTATACTTATCGTAGCTAGTGTCAAAGTGCATGCTTCAGTTCACACTATAGACTGGCGCGAACTTAGCCCCTTTGTTGGTATCCGCGTAACTAGCATAACTCACACGCAGTGGCGTCATGCATTCGACGTGTAGGCTGAAAGAAAGCGCCACCTACAGCGCTGAAAAGACAAAGGCACGCCAAAGAACTAAGCCCTTTGTTGAATGGCAAAATTTAGGGTTTCTTCAAAACTCGATATAAGGGAACCTACAGATAAATCTACAGATGAACCTACAGTAGATAACAAAGTCACCTATTAACACCCGACTCCGCAACATCTTCGAAGGACTCTAACGCATAACTCTGAATAGTATGCTAACTGCTGTACGAAACGCGTCAGCAAAAAAAAAGAAAACAAAGAACAACACGAGTGCGTGAAGACTCATTGTATAGTCGTACTTAATGAAATAGCATACAATTATGTCAGTGTCTCACGTCCCAGTGAGGCGAGCCACCCTCAATTGCAGTAAAGCTTGATCGACATGAAATAACTCAGAATCCATAAACTGCGCAAGATGCAGGACGGGGACTACTGCGGTGGAGAAATTCGCCGGCAGCTACACCGGCGGCAGCTACGCCACCACAATCGACATTGAAATTGACCTTGATCGAGTTACCTAAGTGCACAGAGAATTTACTGTCATTTTTGTGAGTTTTTCGATGGCTCATTTTCCGAATATAGCCAAAACCGAACAGCAAACCAAGACAGGCACGTACTACGTCAAACCGTTTAAATAAGCAAATAAAAAAGTCAATGCAATAACTGCCCCGTCGATGTCGGGGCACCTGCACGCAAACCAAAATTTAAACAAGTCGGGCAGTCAATGTCATGCCAATAAAAAAATACAAACATCACATCAATCGTCAATAAAACTTGTAACTTGATTCATGGCTGCGCTAAAAACACGGACAACATAAGAGGCGTACACACGACGGGCGCAAACTACCAACTTTATTACTGAACGCCAAAGTAAACCTATATATGCACGAATCTCATCACGTGCTCTCTTTTACGCCCCTTCGTGACAGATTAGCAACACATCCCCCTGGGGCTATCTTTGAAGCATGATCATGATATGGTCAAACATTTGCAACCAAGTTACAATAATGCACAAACTGGCCCAAATGAAAGCATTACTGCGTCAATAAAACAACGAGGCGGTTCTGAAATAGGTCCTGTACAGAGCTAAAGATCTCAGATACGAACTCTATATAGTAGCCATATAAACTGTGAAAAAGTTTACCAAGGCATATGTTGATAAACTGCAAAACGTGCTCTAAGTGGGCTTTCGCATTTATTATCTTTACGTGTTTAATGTTGGGCAGTCGTTCTTGTGGCGCTTCAGGCAGCACTGCAGCTAGGTACAATTTACGCAGATCGTTGTTCTTACAATCACAACGTTTCTTTTATCGCACGCAGAACATTCGCCTTACAGTACATGGAGAAAACTTTCAAACTGGAAGACGATCCAGACCATTTCGCACAAGTGCATTGTTCTATGTGTATAGTAGGTGACAATCTCGGTGCAATGTATGTTTCTTCTTCGCGAATAATAGTTTGTTTTTATGTATCTTTAACTAACGCATAGATGATTTCTTTATAGCGTCGAAACAATTTTGGAAGGGAAGACGTACCAGCGGATCACGGCCACAGCTTTAACCCGCCTTGAGTTATCCAGCTATAGCACTTGCTTGAGTTTAATGACCTGTGCGAAGTGGAGTGCGCGAAATTTTAGACAATTCGCCCGCTTAAGTATGCGGTCGTCGCAGTGACCGGCACTTGAGCTCGTACCAATTTTTTTCCGAGCGACAGCAGACCGTGTATGGCATTTGAGGGCCATTGAGGTTCTCCGTAACGTTCCTCTGTCAGGTTCTCCCTAAACAATTGTTGATCCCTACGAGAGACACACAAGAAAGATTCATGGCTCATGCCCTATCGGGAAATGGGGGCTTGACGTCTGCGCGCCTGATGTACTACCTCTCTTTCTTTCTGTCGCACTACGCAATGCCCCCTCCCAACTTTTTCCTTCCTCCATGCCGGGATTTGGCGCTTCATCCACAAGTTCAGCAGCGCAACACTTCATTTGCTACAGGCAACAACGACGGTCAAGCGTTCATATCCAGGCAACAGTGAAATATGGCAATATTAAATTAACAAGTGATCTCGATAAAAGATCAGATTGCCATATCCGAAACGGCTGATCGCCGACAAGCCCTCGACAGGGAGAGAATCAGTAATTGAAAAACGGCGCATACAAATATGCAAACAACCGGCGCACCTTCGAGGGCCGCATTTTTGTACGCTCGCTGACGCCGGGTTTTTCCCGTACGACACCAACACCGAAACCTGTGTCATAACAAGATTCGCTTGAAAAATATTCATTCATACGAGACACACACACAAATTAAAAAAGCAATTACTCATATGCGACGAAGATCTTTCAAACCTAGCTTCCGCCTGCGCTACTGGCGGCAGGTCTAAGGTCCTAAGGCCGCCCATGAGGTCCTGCCAGAATGCCTCTAGCGAGCCCGTCAGTCTGCTGCCCGTTAGCAGACACGGTGTGTACGCTTTTACCACGCGAGCTTTGCTCCGACTGACGGATCAGCAGTCGTCAGCTGCTTGGCTTTGTAGTACAAGGCTTTACGAACTGTCGTATCCATTCGATGAACGCTGCAACCTTGGTGTATCCGCCGAAGTGGTTGGGTGCCCCGCAGCCTCGGGGTCCTCCCCAGCTGACGATGCCTTCCAGCACCCAGACACGCTTGTCGACCACCGACTCGTCGACGAAGACGAAGGGCCCGCCGCTGTCTCCAGTGCAGGCGTCGATCCGTCCCTTGACGTAACCGCCGCAGAACATGTTGGACGTGACTGTCAAGGGAAAGCGGCCCTCGCGGTAGGCGCGCTCGCACTCCTGCGCCGACACTACGGGAATCACGGCCTGTCGCAGGACGTCGGCGTAGCTCCGATTCTCGGTCTGGCCCCATCCGGTAGCCTGTGAAGGAAGGAGTTAAACACAATATTTCCGTTAGGATTAGTGTTAAGGTGCAATTACAAAGGAGCCTTTTGCAGACGCCATTTCAAACGATCCAACACTTCCTATATACCAATGCCTCTATTTCGACATCTAACGCACTCTCTTCGAAAGTGAATAGGATTGAGAACTGGGCTATCATTGGTAACGATTCACAGCGAATGTAAGAAAACCAGCGCAAAAAACAAGGACTGAGGAAGAGTAAATACCAGCGCTGTCATGATTAAGACACAAAAGAAAGCCCTGTATACTACAAATTACACTGAATAGGATTAGAACTGTGTAATTTAACTTAAGGATTTATAGAGAGTATTAGCAAAACAGTGCGAAATGAACGAATACTAAGGAAGAATAGACGCAACACGAGCGCTGCTATATTGTTTATACTCGCTATGAGTATCTTTGAAGCATCATAAGGCAGCTATATACCACACTGTAGAACAAAAAACTAATGGATCCGCGAGCACGGCCGACATGAGCCAATGAAGACACCCACATGGTAATTAAAATCCTAAGCCAACAGACCTGAAAGATTGCTTCTGTGGTTGATACGTACACGAGACAGATTATTGCTATATCTCCCGCATTTAGATCTTTCTATTAGCTTTGGTACAATGCTAACTGCGTATGCGAAGTTGGAATTGTGCCTACGCAAAGAAAGAAAGCAAAAAAGAAGAAAGAAGAAAAGAAAGAAAGAAAGAAGAAAGAAAGAAAGAAAGAAAGAAAGAAAGAAAGAAAGAAAGAACAAAACAAAGAAAGAAAGAAAGGAAGAAAGAGAAAGAAAGAAAGAAAGAAAGAAAGAAGAAAGAAAGAAAGAAAGAAAAGAAAGAAGAAAGAAAGAAGAAAGAAAGAAAGAAAGAAAGAAAGAAAGAAAGAAAGGAGCAGGTCAGCTAGGCACCCACATGGCAAGCTTTCCTTGCCCCGTTTTCTTGATAGGGGAAGTGTTCCTCAATTTTCTCTATGCTCTTCCCCATTTACACATGTTGCATAGCCAACCAGAAATACAGCTATAGCATATGCCATTACTTTTACCTCTTCTGACCTAGTCTGCGTCTGGGTCTGTCTAAAACACCTTCATTTGCTTCGTCAGTTTCTATCGATTTGACATTTCGCTCCCACTGAGTCTTTCACTGTCTTTGGCAGGTCGTTTTCATTTATAGTAACTGCCTTAAGTTATCTTGTTAGCTCTGTTAGACCGCCGAACAGTAAGCTATACCGAAGGATTCCTCCAGGTGGCGTTAAGTTACACGCGTTTCTTCGTTTGCCCACAAAACCTAGGTTCGTAATTGAAGCTGGAGGTGCTGCTTCTTAAGTCATGTCATCTACCCTCTGTTTACGCCGAAAACTGCGCTTGAAGCTAATCATGTGTAATTACCGCTTTAAACTTTCGCTACGTTAACGTTACAGTGGTTTCAGAGCTATCTCACTTGTTTCACATCTTTTCGCTGCCACATTATCGATAGCATGGCGATACACATGACCTTGTGAGACATCTGTGAAACCCAAATAAATAGCCCGAACGTATGCCACGCATATTGTGGGGAGCCGACACGTTTGGCCTATCGCGTCCGGTGCCTCACGATAGTGACAACGCTGCCTGTCCCCATCAAAGTTATGTTCGTTCAATACCCGTAAACCGCGCAACACATATGACATATAGAAAAATTTAGAAAAGAGAGAAGGTTACTAACGTTTAACTGTGAATAAACGTTATGAACATATCTATTAACGTAATCATGTACGCACTCCTCCACCGTATGTGCAAAACTCCACGGAATCGCTTAACGGAAGAGACTATTGTGGTGCCCTCGACGTATTCTTTTTCTTCCTTTATTGCGAGAATACATTTGCAATGCTGAAAATTAACGTGAATTTCTTCTTCGTTTGCTTGCCGTAAGTCCCTTCTGCTTGCGGTGTCAGCAAACCTGCTGTGCGTTTGATATTGCACTTCTATTTTCAATGTACTTGTTTAGGCAATTGTTTATCCCCTTTCCTTTACAATAACGGCCATGGGGGTGCTGCAGTAAGGCTATATGTGTAAAAAAATGAAAACAAATTAATTAATCGTGACTGTTGATTTGTGAGCAGGAAGCCACAACAAAACAAGTAACTGTGGAAGCATCTTACCTAGTCATTAAATTCTAGTGCGGCTTGGTATTAATTTGAAATATCAAGCAGTGTTGAAGGTGCAGGCTTCGAACGCTTCATTTAAGTCCAGTGTTTAACCGACGGTACGTAAACATGCAAACTAAATGAAGGTATATAAGCGCTTGCGGTATCCACCATTTATAAACGAAGTATTCCACATCTAGACTAACCACGCCGGTGGCCATCGACGATGTTTGTCTGCGATGTCCTCTCGCTGGACAGGCATATGGGTTGCACCCGACTGCTCAGCTCCACCGGCCGATCGAGCAGCACCATGGCGATATCCGCGTCGTACTTGACCGGGTCGTAATCGTCGTGCACGTGAATCTCCTGAGGCTGCAAAGCAATACATTCAGCATAGTGAACACTGCAATAAAACGGGGCGTCGACAAAGCCATTACGAGTCTGTGCACGCTGACCGCAGCCGCCTATCATAGCGCAGCTGCGTGACTCGGAACCCGGGATTTTTTCGCGTCCATCACCCGAAAATCATTCCTCCAATATAAATGAGATATGCTGAAATTAATATTTGTTACGGTTTTACCTCCATAAACCACGATATGATAATGAGGGACGCTGTAGGGGAGGGCTCCAGAAATTGTGACTACCGGAGATCCTTTAGCAACTAAATCTCAGCGCACGGGCCTCCAGCATATCACCTCCATCAAAATGCGGCAGCGGCGGCCGGGATACCCACTGCTGAAATTACGTGCGCAAGATTAAACGGTTTTGCTCAGTTCTTTTACATGCCTGGCTAGTTAATAAATAACAGCTGCTTATTCTCAAGAAAGTGTTATGTGGCTTATCATTGTTCAGGTTATCTCCGCCGAAGCCAGGCATGACATTTCGCGCGCCATCCTAAAATCAGGGACCCAAAGCGCGCCTTCTATACCAAGCGCATTCCCATGCGGAGACGATACCCGCGTAGCAACTGATGTCATTTAGCGTTTGGGCCACATTAACTAGAATTTACGAAGAGCCTTGTGAGCACAAAAGTACAGTGCATGTAACTTTCTTGCTGTCGATCATCTGATGATGTGCATCGCAGAAATAAGGCAAGCCCCACTATTCACCGCTGGTCCACTAAAAATTAAGTTCGCGGGCAAACGCGCATGTGCCACGGGGAAAGAAAGACAGAAAGAAAAACTTTGCGGAAGGCATTGGCCTGAATGAACAGAAGGAAAATGTGCATGGCCTCCTTTGTACCGATGCAGACCATGCCGACCAGTGTGACGTCACCAGCTCCGCTGTTTAACCAGCCTTCGCGGCGTTAAGTCAGTGAAGCTGCTTCAATTTTTGCAGCGGAGCTGGTAAAACCGAGCTCAAACGGGTCTGTTGATGTTAGCAGTACAGCGAGGGAAGGTGAGGAGTATGGTAGAGAGTAAAGCATAACATAGCCATCTATCATCACTAGCCATGATCACACAACATAGCCACGTATCATCACTAGCCATGATCAGACTAACATAGCCATGCATCAGACTAGCCATGATAGCTAGTCTGTCAGGGAGGTGGGAAAGGGAAGTGAGGGTGAGGTCGAGTGATGAAGAGGAGGAGAGTGAAAGGGTAAAGCATAGCATGGCCTTTTGTAGTATCGTATACAAGGGGCAGGAAAGGAAATGAAGCTGAGGAGGAGTGATGCGAGTGTGCGGAGGAGCGAAAGGAGGAGTGTAGAGCTTGAAGCATAACACATCCATGTACAGTATGGTATAGCAAGGAGTATGAAATAGAAGTGCGGGTGAGGAGGAGCGATGTGAGGGTGCGGAGGAGGGAAAGAAGGAGAGAAGGCATAGCATAGTATAGCGCAGGCGAGTTGGAGGTTTGGAGACATGCATGAGGTCAAGCAGAGAGGTGGTTCCTTCAGTGCTGAACCATGCCCATCATCACTTAACTTCGCATTACTTTCCAATTCATCGCTGTGGCTTCCCCTCAGCTCGCTCCACGACGTTAAGTCAGTTAAAGACACGCACACCATTTTCATTTACTCCTATTCCCCGACGCGACTCAGTTCATCATAACATAATATATTCTTTACTTCCCCATCCCTGAGGGCGCTTAGCCTTGCCCCCACGACAGGAGGCAGAAAATAGCGTCCGTTTTCATTTCTTCTTTCACGAACCACTCCCTCTCTCATATTATATACGGTGCTTTATATACTGTATTTAGTTTCGACTGCAAAGCTTTCTATTGCAGAAACATAGGACATCGTCCGAACAAGGAAAGCCGCTGGAGCGAACGTTTGGGCAAGAGGCTTATCTTCGTCGGGCAAGTCGAAGACAAGGCCCTTGTTGAAGCGTTGACTCGAGAGGACATTCATCCTTGCTCGACAATTTCTCATCACCTCAAGCCACCACCTTCCCTGTATTTCTGTCTTCTTTAGATAACGCACAATCCGAGATGCAAAGACGAGGAAGTACTACATGCAGTTCATATCTCATAATTTAACTCGGAAATGAATTCGTGAGTAGGATAAGTTTGCCATGACGATGGCTCCAACGAAATCCATTACATTGTCGTTAAATTACGACAAGCACTATCTTCAGCGCTGCTGAGTTAAGCCTCTCGCTGCGCACTGCTTATGTCACTGTCACACCATGTTTGCAATGGTTGTTCATAATTCCGCTGCAAACTGGAGGCGCACAACAAATGTTTGACTGCTATAGTGATACTATTATGAACGTGATGACTGGGAAAACAAGTACACTTTGATCTAAATATGCCAAGTACGATAAATCTCGTTTCGATACATCCTGCATGTCCCCCTTACGTTTACTGGAATATAACGCCTCACGTGATCCCCGTGCGGTTCCATAGTATGGTAGTTTCCTCCACATTCGAAGCATGAATGCAATGGCATACCTTAGAGAAGTATACAAATAAGGTTCGTATTTTTATCGGCCCTTTGGTTTTTTCGCTTGATACATTCCGCTGACTATACCCCCAGGCCGCCAAGTATCTTTCAGCCACGCGCCTTATGAGTCCACTACAATTCAATAAAGAATTTTTTGTTTTTCTTGTTATTATTATGTGCGGAAGACCTGTTTTAGGTCTTCACGTAAAATGTAGGCACATAATGGCCATGAAAGACAGTCACAATTTTTGCTTAATCTACGGCATCATGGCTCGCAAGTGCGTAGAAGAGTGTAAAAAAGTGCAGTGCGAGCTTCTCTCCTAACGCACCTGCGTAACTCGCCTTTAGCGTTTCTATACAAACAGCGAACCATTTCGAAGGCGATATCCGGAGCTCGCTTGCGCTGTCATAGTGCGTGGTCTCTAAGCCCGGCAATTATGAAGGCGAAATTCTTAGATGCCTCAGCAACACGGAAATTTACCATCGGCGTCTTCTGCACGAGTGACGCAAAAAATCACAATCACGGGATGACATCACCATATTACGTCATCACGACGTCACAGATGGGCCAAATATTTATGTCACCATGACGTCATCACGGCGCCACATAACATCGCGTCTCATGATGTCGTCATCACATGACATCATCGCTTCGTCAAAGGTGAGCCGATCACGGAGGCAGTGCAAAACCCGATGACGTGCAGAAAGCCTGCAATGTCTCCGATCCTGGACACAGCGTAAAACCAGGTGAGGAGCAGAGAGCTTGCGGAGGAGCGCCGGTGAGGAAAATCCATCGACTGTGAAGTAAAGAAGATCGCTTTCGCCTTCGAGCCGTCTTAGGCGACTACATAAGTGACCCTGTGAGTTTTGTGCGAGAAGTCATGTAGCCCCACTCACCGTGCGCACTTGGACGAAGGCGTCGTCCAGGGCGTCGTCTCGGTGGTACTTGCCCATGTAGATGCGCATATCCTTGGGCGCGTGCAGGTTACCGCGGCGGTCCCTGGCCACGCAGTGCGCCGCCGTGACCACCCAGCTCTCGGAGAGCAGCGTGCCACCGCACTGCAGGTCCCAGGCTTTCTCGTGTTGGGACCACATGGACAGACCCACCTGCCAGGGCCACTGGCCGGCCTCGCTCACGTTCCCGTGATAGATGAACGGCGAACGCGGCGAGTCGGAGCGGCCGCACACTGCGGTTCGACCGAGCACGTGGTGTCATACATGAGAATCATTTTACACCGCTTAGAGTCTTATATCCCGTCAAATCGCAACCTTAGTGCTGTTCCACGAACATTATAATTGTTCTTGCGTTATTTTTTGCGATAAAGTATTAATCCAGTTCATCAACATTGGCAAACAAAATACAAACCAAAGTAACATCGATATTTCCACTCACCCGCTAGTTTCGTATTGCAAAAGTTATTAAATTGATGTGTTAGGCAGGTTGTGCAGCACACGAGGCCTATGTTTGAACAGGCAATTCGAAATAGCTTGCATGGGCAGGACGAGGCAATATTTTCCATCTAGTAACTAAAGACCTCCAGTACCAGGCGAGTGCGGCCTAGTAAAGAGCGTATTTAAGACATTGGATAGCAAAGGAACGATTCAGAAAATGAAAGGCTGAGCCTATATAAACGTTTAGGAATGACGTTAAGTGCGTATTGTGTTAGCGCGACAAACGCGACTGCTTGCATCATTGGAGGACCTCGAGTACGCAGTAAGGAGCTTTTGACACTGTCACCTTCGAATGAAAATACGTTAAAAAAATAAATAATGCGTCCTGGCTCTACATGATATGGCTCCATTTCAAATCGCATGCAGTATATTCGCTGCATGGTGCTAAACGGGCCGCTCGTCGCTCTTGTTTATTCATACGATGCCCACAGAATTCATGAAAATGGGAGTATTCGGAAGGAATTCCTATAGCACGGAGAAGTAATGTGTCCTCTTTTTATACGAAATGTGAAAAAGGAGCATTCGTTTATGGCGGCAACAATACAACATAGCACGTAAAACAAAATTGAAATGTTATACATGCATACGAAGTAACGGTCATAGCACTGTACAATGAACATAGTCACGATGAGCACAAGACGATATAACATATAAAACATAAATAAATTACAGCATCAATTTGATTAAAAACTATCTAAGAAGTTTTGTAAAAAGAGTTCGTTTAAACATGGCCATGTACGAGTCATGTCATGTTAGGTTTGTGCCTACACAGCGTTTGCTTTATGTGCTGGTAAAAACACACCCTTCTACAATGTCGAACGGCCGACGATGTTCCTAAAAGGACAAAGTTGATCAAAGAGTAACGCGGACGCGGAGACGCGTCGTTCTATTTATTAGGACGAGATAGTCTAGCGGAAGAAGGAAATATCTATTTTGTTCATTTTGCACGCACTGACTTCCACTACAGAGTCACAGCAGTAGGACGTTCTGAACGCTGTCATCACTGCGCAGCGTTACTATGAACTCGCCTGGTATGCAGGTGGCGGTCCTCCCAGTCCAAGTTCCATCAGGCAGACACCTGCGCACCTCGGATCCAACCAGAGAGTAGAAGCGGTTGACGCACGAGAATGTGGCGCGGGTGCCAACTCGATAGTGGCCTTTGGGAAGTTGCACCGCTGAAGATGGGTCAAGGGTGATCAGCGTTAGTCGAAGCCGTTGTCGTCCGGTCCTGTTGGGAAACGTGAAATGCTTCAGGCGCTTAAACCGCGAACTGCAGCGCGACTTAGACAAAGACCGGAGACACAGATAGGCACAGGCGAGCGCTCGCCTGCGTTCATGTGTGTCTCCTGTCTTCGTCTATATCGCGCAGCATTTTTGTCTGTATGAACTAACTCCACGAAGTTCAGGCATTATTGAAACTGCGAGTTTGCTTTGAGCGGGGGAACTGTTGGCCGGTGGACCGAGAGAGTTAGTTCTAAACGTGTACGAAACGTAAAGCCGATTTTACGTCCGACGTGGCGGCTCAGTTGCTGCGCTCGCCCTTGAATAGCGAACCGGATCCGCCGTTTTCTTTGACACTTGTTTAAGAAGCTCTGCTGAGATATCAAGCAGACGCAGCCCATAAAAGGAGTTTCATTTAGCAGAAACAATAACAAAAATTACGAGCGCTTCCCCTATCTGGAAAATTGGGGCTAGCGAAGCTTGGCGTGCGCGTGCAAACCTACTTTCTTTCTTTCTTTCTTTCTTTCTTTCTTTCTTTCTTTCTTTCTTCCTTTCTTTCTTTCTTTCTTTCTTTCTTTCTTCCTTCCTTTCTTTCTTTCTTTCGGTCGCATTGCGGAATGCTCCCTCCTAACTATTTCCTTCCGCCATGCCGGGAATGGGACCTTCGCCCACGTGCTTAGCAGCGCGACATTTTTGTTGTTAGGGGCATGAATGGCGGCGATGCGTGAGACGATGAATTGCAACAATGACAGGCAACCATTAAATGTGGCAACGTGAAATGGCTAGTGACCTCGATAAAAGATCAGACTGGTATATATAAGCACGGGCTGATTGCCGACAAGCCCACGATAGAGAGAGCATCAGTTATTGCAAAACGGCGCATACAAATGCGCATGCGAGCGCGCGCCTTCTAGGGTCTACTCGTATACAACTGCATTTCTGTACACTCGCCGGCTCCGGGTTTTTCGAGAATTATGCCGACGCCACCGCAATCTTTAACTTGTAGGAGCTTCACTTAGACAATGTGTAAAAGCCACTACAGCCCTTTTAGCGATTCGTATATATAAAATGTTCCGAATACGTGATCAGTACCCTTCGTGGCTGTCAACACCACGTTTCTTTTATGTACATAAATATTGGTTGGCGTACACACGTACGATGACGTGTGTTCGTTTACACATGTGTCATCAACATTTATACCTTGCGAAACGGTGGCCACTTACTTGAGTCCACTGCCACCTTCGTATACGTACTCCACTTCCCCGTATGGAGGTACAGGCGGCTCCAGACACGTTGTCACTGAAAACAAGTAGTACGCCGCATATAGTATCAATACATTAGTAAGGATAACTTCCTTATGCAATAAAAAATTTAAGGTCGCAACAATCTTTTTTTCATTTTAACTCATTGTTTTGTGTGCATAATGTAGAACAAAAGTTGTTCCTTTAAAAAAATAAGCCTCACAACTAGAGCAAGACAGCGTGCCTTGGCGAATCACACCCTAACCGGCTGCGCGGCACTTGCTGAGCGTACATAACTTTAAATCGGTGTTAAACAGCATTGGCGGTCCTGATCTTCCCCGCTGGGTGCAAGCATAGAGAAAGAAAAAAAATCACAGCATATCCACGGAGTGAATTATGATGAGTGGGCGAAGCTGCGGAGGTTCATCGGTAAACCGTGAATCTTCCGTGAATTCTGCCCAGTACATCATCACCGACGTGAGATCGGGCGCGTTTATACTAAAGGTTCGATGAGTTATGACGACCTGCAGCTCACTTTAATTTTACATGTACGCTGTGAATTTTCATTGTTTAGAAAACCATTGCTTTAGAAAACATCGGTCGTCTTTCGTTAAGCGGCTGGCGTCTTTTCGTTTTGCTTTAGAAACATCTGGCGTTCTTTCGTTTTGCTTTTAGAAAACATCTGGCGTCTTTCGTTGGTTTATTTCATCAATCAACGGCGTTTTGAACAAAATTTTTATTGTTTAATCACGCACAGGAGAAATCTCACCAGGCACTACCTTGGGGGTAAACAATGGCTGCTAATGGGAATGAGAGACAGAAGAAGTCGGCTTTTAGCTAACACTTACACTTCTACTTCTACTAACGTTTCCTACTGGAACATGCCAATGGCTGCTAATGGGGAATGAGAGACAGAAGAATTCGGATTTTAGTTAACGCGCACGCTATGAATTTTTTATTGTTCAACAACGCACAGGAAAAATCTCCCACCGGCACCATCTTGGTGGTCAAGATCTGGTACTAGCCTTACGACTGGTTACGCACTACAACTACGAAAACTACGAGGGACGAACGGGTGCCGCTTTAAGGAGCTTCGCCCCTAAAAAGTGGTGCAAGCATGAAAGTCTTCAGTATTTCACGTCACGCGAAGACCATGCAAAGTTCACGGTCTCGATGAAACGCATCCACAGCTTCAAAACGAGCTAATTGTTCGATTCGAAGAGGCCATCAGGACGGCACGAAGGCATTGCTGGCATCGAACAAGAGAGCATATGTTCGCACTATGTTGATGAATATATATATATATATATATATATATATATATATATATATATATATATATATATATATATATATATATATATATATATATATATATATATATATTGTGGGCGTTCATTAGACACATCTACCCTTTCATGCATGTTCATCATCATGAGTGTTCGTCATCTTCGTCGGTGGTGGGAACGCTGCTTGATTGTGAGATCTGTGCCTCGGGTGTGATCGCTTCACCGTGCCTTCAGGGCCTAATAAAGGTCGCGTTAACCGTTGCGTCACAAGTGGTGGAGGCTGCTAAGCGATCTTCCTTCCTCTCCCAACCTGCTCTACCTCCTGGAGCTCCGCTCAGGTCGCCGTCTGTACCAGGTGTCCGGTACCATGCCTCAGGACGAGCCAACCGGCGCACCTGCATCTACCGCCACTGCCCCGACTACCGCGGCCTATCCACCGTGGATTATCAGTGGGCACCAGCGTGATCCCCCCATGTTCGCCGGACTTCGAGGTGAAGATGTGGAGGATTGGTTGGACCACTACGACCGAGTGAGTTCAACAAACAACTGGGATGATCCGGCCAAGCTTCGCCGTGTTTCTTTCTACCTCACGGACGTGGCGAAAACGTGGTATTTCAATCACGAAATTGATTTCACGGACTGGACCCATTTCAAGCAACGGCTTCGCCAAATTTTCGGCACTCCCGCAGTTCGTTCTGCCCTCGCAAAGAAGACCTTGGACGCTCGCAAGCAACGACTTGGCGAATCCTACACCTCATACATTGAGGATGTGCTTGCTCTTTGGCGCCGTTTCAACACCTCCATGACCGAATCAGAGAGGGTTCGCCATCTGCTGAAAGGCATCGGCACAATCGCCTTCAATGCGTTGGCCATTCAGAACCCGACAACAGTCGCCGACGTTGTTGCCACGTGCCAACGCCTAGAGGAACTCGAGTCCCAGCGGTTGCCACCGGACATCCCTGACAACACCGCCACCGCCGATCCCTCGTTGCGTGCTATGATCCGCGCGATCATACGGGAAGAGCTACAATCTCTTGGCCTGCCAGCGACCCCGAGTCCACGTCACGCCTCCAGCACTCTTTTGCGCGACGTGATCAAGGAGGAGTTGGCGTCCATGGCCGCTCCAGCGTATGTGGACTCTATGACCCCTCGACTCCAACCAACGTACGCACAAGTCGTCGCTGGTTCACCAGGTGTCGTGCAATCGATGTCTGCACACTCGACGCCTGCCCACCTGGCTTCGATGACACCGAGTGCGCCTAGCCAGCCCTTTCACCCACCATGGCGATCGCCTCGTCCGGTCTGCTATTACTGCGGGTATCGTGGCCACATTGCACGCTTTTGTCGTAAGCGTCAGCAGGACGAGCGCCGTGGATTCGACGCCTACGAACGGGATGATGGTGCCGCCGGGGCCACTTTTCAACGCCGTCCTTACGCTCCGCCGCCACGTCGCTCTCCATCGCCAACTGCAACATCCGAGACGGCACCAACTTACCGCCCCACTAGACGCCGCTCACCGTCGCCCCTTCGCCGCTCTACGTCACCACTGCGACCTGTCTCGCAGTTCACCGACCATCGCCCGGAAAACTAACCTATGCAGCTTTTGGAGGAAAAGCTGCATTGAACGACAAGACAGAAATTCCTCCAGTGCGTCCATATAATATGGTATCTGTTTTAGTAGAGGGTGTATACGTGGACGCTTTGATAGACACTGGTGCTTGTTTATCGGTTATTGATCGTTCTTTGTGTTCCCGTCTCCGGAAAGTCACCACCCCTTATGATGGACCTACATTGTTCGCTGCTCAAGGGGACGTCATTCAACCTTCCGCCATGTGCACCGCTCGTGTTTTCATTGATGGACTTCTCCATTATGTACAGTTCGCCGTGCTGAGTTCGTGTGCCCACCAGATGATATTGGGGTGGGATTTTCTGTCTACGGCAAACGCTTCCATCTGCTGTCGAGAACGTGTCCTTCACATGACGGAAACTGACTATGCCCTTTCTGCGGATGACAAGCCACTTCGCTTGCTCGCTGTGCAGGATACCGAGCTACCACCTGGTCATCAACGAATAGTTACCATCGCCTCTGACGTGATCGACTATGGTGACGTGCTTGCCCTACCGTCTGCACGCTGTCTCGCAAGAGGGATAGCCTTTACGTCAGGGCTAGTGCGGTTCCACGATGGCTGCGGACTTCTCTACGCTACAAACCAGACGTCCGAGAAGATTCTCATCCCTAAAGGCACCACAATGGCTTGCGTCACGGAATCCCAGCCTCTCTCTGTTGTTCCGCTCGTGCCGGCGTCCTCTGACCCTACTTCTGTTGCACGTTCCCCATGCATTTCTGCTCTCGCTGCGACTATCAGTCCCGACCTGACCTCATCGCAGTCAGATGAGTTGCTTGCCTTGCTACAGAAGCATGCGACATCGTTTGATGCCCATTCCTCCTCTTTGGGACAAACGTCCATTATCACGCATCGGATCGAGACGGATGGCACTTCTATCGTACGCCGTCGACCATATCGCGTCTCTTCATCCGAGAGGAAGGTCATTGAAGAAAATGTCGCCGATATGTTGCAACGGAACATCATACGTCCCTCAGCGAGTCCTTGGTCATCTCCCGTTGTTTTAGTGCGGAAAAAAGATGGCTCCGTGCGATTTTGCGTAGACTACCGGGCACTTAATAAGATCACCCGCAAGGATGTCTACCCCCTGCCGCGCATAGACGATGCATTGGATTCACTACAGGGTGCCGAGTACTTCTCAAGTCTAGACATGCGTTCGGGCTATTGGCAGATACCCATGCACGAGGACGACAAAGAAAAGACAGCATTTTCAACACCAGATGGGCTCTACGAATTCAACGTCATGCCATTCGGCCTTTGCAATGCTCCAGCAACATTCGAGCGAATGATTGACACCGTTTTGCGAGGCCTGAAATGGATAACTTGCTTGTGCTATTTGGACGATATAGTTATTTTCTCATCAACATTCCATCAGCATTTGCAACGTCTGGACGAAGTCCTCACGTGTCTTGCCAACGCAGGCCTTCAGCTGAACACCAAGAAGTGCCGCTTTGCGAGCAAGACAATTAAAGTGTTAGGTCACATCGTAAGCAAGGACGGCATTCGTCCTGATCCAGACAAGATTTCCGCTGTCCAACACTTCCCGCGTCCTGAAAAAGCCAAAGATTTGCGCAGTTTTCTCGGCCTCGCTTCCTATTTTCGTCGATTCATTCGAGACTTCGCCTCAATCGCTTCGCCTTTGCACAAGCTGCTCGGCTCCGGCGTTCCCTTTGTGTGGTCTCCTGAATGTGAATCGGCGTTTGTTCATCTGAAGTGTGCCCTCACGTCCGAACCAGTCCTTTGCCATTTCGATGAAACCGCACCTACACTCCTGCACACGGACGCTAGTGGTCATGGCATTGGTGGTATTCTGCTACAGAGAGACAAGTGCTCACGCGAGAGGGTCGTCTCATACGCCAGCCGTGTACTGACACCCGCCGAAAAGAATTACACCATCACCGAGCAGGAGTGCCTAGCCGTCGTTTGGTCTGTACAGAAGTTTCGACCTTACCTTCACGGCCGCCACTTTACTGTGGTTACAGACCATCACGCCTTGTGCTGGCTCTCGACACTCAAGAACTTGTCTGGCCGCCTTGGGCGCTGGATTCTTCGTTTGCAAGAATATGACTTCAGTATTACATACAAGTCGGGGAAAAAACACCAAGACGCCGACGCACTTTCGCGCTGCCCGCTTCCTTCGGAACCATATAACGGCACCACCACTACCGCACGCGACGAGCTCTCGGCCGTCCCTTCTCCACACGTTTCATGCTTAGCTACTATGGGCCCGACTTATTCGAACGAGTGTGGTTCATTGTTATCTCACCAACGCGCTGATCCTTACTGTCGCCGCCTTATGGACCGCCTTGACGGAACTTCTCGGCCCCCTAACGCACGTCTTCGTCGATAGCTGACGCAATTCAAGCTCGACAACTGCGTCCTGTACCGCCATATCTACCATCCTGACGGTCAACGCTGGGTGCCCGTTCTCCCTCGCTCTCTTCGCGCTCAAATCCTCAAGGCATACCACGACGACATGACCGCTGGACACTTGGGATTTCAGAAAACGTACGATCGCATCAGATGTCACTACTACTGGCCGGGCTTGTCCACAAGTGTAGCGAAGTATGTTGCTTCGTGTACGCTTTGTCAGCGTCGAAAGCTCCCCACATCAGCTCAAAGCGGACAACTACAACCGCTCCCGTGTCCGCTGGAACCATTTGAGGTAGTTGGCATTGATCTGTACGGTCCGCTTCCTATGACAGTCACCGGTAATCGATGGATCGTTACAGCTGTCGACCATCTGACACGCTACGCCGAAACAGCTTCCGTGGCTTCTGCATCAGCTTCCGAAGTTGCTGATTTTATGCTCCGAGCCCTAATCCTTCGTCACGGTGCTCCTCGTGTCATCCTGAGCGACCGTGGAAAGGTATTCCTTTCACAACTCGTTGACGAAGTGCTCAAGGCATCCGGCACCACCCACAAAACAAGCTCCAGTTACCATCCGCAAACGAACGGGCTGACTGAACGCTTTCATCGCACGCTCTCAGACATGATAGCCATGTATATCCAACCGGACCACAGAAACTGGGACGCAATTTTGCCATTTGTGACTTTCGCGTACAATACCTCCGTACAGCGTACAACCGGTTACTCGCCGTTCTATCTCGTCCATATCGTTTCCCCTCTTCTTTCCTCGACGTTTCCTTCTTCTCTGCGCCTGTTAAACCATCTCCATCCACCAGTGAAGAATACGTGTCCCGGCTGCTTCATTGCCGCCAGCTGGCCCGCGTCAACACTGAAGCAAGGCAACAGGACCGCAAGGTTGACTATGATGCATCTCATCGTGCCGTGTCCTTCAGCCCTGGCGATGAAGTGCTCCTTCTTACACCCGTTCGCACTCCTGGCTTGTGCGACAAATTTCAGTTACGCTTTATTGGCCCCTACACGGTCTTGGAGCAAACGTCTCCCGTCAACTATCGCGTGGCACCCGTTGTTCTTCTAGCGGACCGCCGCTGCCGGGCCGCAGAGATAGTACACGTATCGCGCATGAAGCCTTTCACAAGGCGTTCTTCTTCGCTTTAAACTGCGGTCAGGATGACCGCTCTCGCGTGGGGGGGAAGTTAGTGTGGGCGTTCATTAGACACATCTACCCTCTTCATGCATGTTCATCATCATGAGTGTTCGTCATCTTCGTCGGTGGTGGGAACGCTGCTTGATTGTGAGATCTGTGCCTCGGGTGTGATCGCTTCACCGTGCCTTCAGGGCCTAATAAAGGTCGCGTTAACCGTTGCGTCACAATATATATATATATATATATATATATATATATATATATATATATATATATATATATATATATATATATATATATATATATATATATATATATTGTGACGCAACGGTTAACGCGACCTTATTAGGCCCTGAAGGCACGGTGAAGCGATCACACCCGAGGCACAGATCTCACAATCAAGCAGCGTTCCCACCACCGACGAAGATGACGAACACTCATGATGATGAACATGCATGAAGAGGGTAGATGTGTCTAATGAACGCCCACACTATATATATATATATATATATATATATATATATATATATATATATATATATATATATACCGAAATTGCAGTCACGGCAAGATGTACTTCCCCCTTTCTCATTTATTTTTCTGCATTTACGCCGCTGCTTTTAGCTTCTTAGTATAGGAACTGTTTCACGTTGCCTTGAATACAGGAACAGTTGACTGCTCCCCGAGAATAAGAGTACGCAGTACTCTGAATCGATTTTTCCTCCCAGTCGCCGTGGGCCCGTGGCCAGATGTCGATGAAGGCGAAATTATAGAGGCCAGTGTGCTTAGATTTAGGAGGAGATAAACAACACCACGTGGTTCAAATTTCCGAATCTCACCACTACGGCGTTTCTTGACACTCATGTGGTGGTTTTCGGACCTGAATCCCCAACAACTATTAATTATTACTGTGAATTGTTTACTTTTTAAATGCGTAAGCATTTGCATGCCAGCTCAAAGAGAAAACTCTCTGTCTTTGTCTCCAGGACGATCATTGCTATAAATAAATACGTGTATAAAACAAAACCAATCATATGACAATCGTTCTAATTGTAGTGTTCACTAATTTTGAGAGTACATTACCCATGCGGAACTCCCACAATTCATGCTGTTGGGATTTATGTTGCCTGTCAACCAGGAAAACACGCGTAGAGCTGCACTCATATTTCGCATCAGGGAGTGCCGTAATCGTCGTTATTTTGTTTCTCTAAACTCTGTACGCGTCTTAGGGCGTGTGAATAGCAATGATTGAGACGATCTTCTTGTATCATACCCTGGAGGTGTTTCATAATTCGGGAGACTTGAAGTACATAGCAGCGATTTACAAGGCCATACAGGAAGTACAAGGCCATACAGTACATAGCAGCGATTTCGTGGTATTACAAACATGGCCTCTGATATCTCACGGTGACCCTCGTGCACCGGCCAATTTTTGTGACTATCGTACAATGTACAGATCTCAAGTCGGGTACAACTTGATAAGTCTGCGGCATTTCCTCCTCCAAGGCGGATGCACACAAGCTTGTACCAATAGGCGCGCACTCCAGACTGACGTCATGAGCCGGACTGCTGGTGACCCCGCCTTCGGAGAACATAGCCGAGTGGAGGGGCGGGACTTTCTTTAGCCGCGGAAGCGATCGGGTGCTGCGCTTCGGTCATCTGGGCGGAGCCTCTCCGGACTTAAGCTGCACCCCACTATAGTTGCAATACGAGTTGAGTGAAAACGCATTTTGAAAAATGCACACGCGCACACATCAATCCATGCTCTACGTATGGACATTCTTGCACGCTTGCGGGGTATCCTTACGTTTCATGCATCGTGGCTTGGGTGCTGTCCACGTCCGGTTCCGGAGGCAGGTGATGCGGCTCTCACCGACCAGGTAGTGCAGCTCGGCGCAGCGGTACGCAATCTGCGTGCCTTCCAGCATTTTTCCCGCGACTACTTGGTTCATCACCTCGGCTGTGCCATTCTCCAACGGACCGGGGCCATCGCAAAGGGCTGTGAGATCCACATGTACAGAAAATATTCCAAAAAATTCAGCACAAGTAAATGGTTTCATTGCGATTGAACGAATAAAATGTTAAACGTAGACAGCTGGGATAGTTGGTTTTGGTCATAGCTATGATATGTGATACTGGTCATGAGTAGTTATCAGGTGTGCGAGATTTTACGTGAGTGCTGTGCACGTGTGGCTTGGCTGCTGTTGATAAAAAACTGCGCCGTTGATCACCTATCGTTACGCCTTGGCCTTAGTGGCTCCTCATGGAGTATAAAAAGACTGTTTTCGTGTGCGTAAAACTTAGTTGATGCCTGGCGTTGTTGCTGTCTCTCCTTTGGTATCGCCAAGTTCGCCAGAATAAAATGTAACCTTTCTTAGAACTTTTAGTGGATCCGCGTCATATTTCTTATTTCTTATTCCTTTCTTTATTTTTACTTTCTTTTTTCAATTCCTTGTGTCTTTGTGTAAACGTGAAATGAGGACCGGAACCAGAAGTCAATGTAAGAACGGAACTTCTTAACCGGAAGTCGCTTGTATCACAGAGGTTAAGCAGCAGCAGCAGCGCAGATTTTGTTAGGCCTTACTTTTTGTGTTCTGTTTTCTTACTCGTGCCTCTCTTGATCATTATTTCGGTCAGAAACTGCATATTGACACGGGATAATCATCACACCTCTAACACAACGTTTCTTTAACTGTAGTTTAGCAATTACGACATCAATTGAAGTCAATTAAAGTAGACGAAAGATCATCCTTTCCGTCGCTACGATCCGAACCCCCGTAATTCGAAGGGTTCGGATTCTACCGAAGCATAGGCAGATTTTCGGTCGACCATAATTGACTTCAATTCACGGCATAATTACTACGCGACCGTTAAAAAGAACAATAAATGTTCCAGAAGCTTTCCCTGGCCTAATTGTATGCTTAGTTCGTTTGGTTGTGTCTAACAAACAAATGAGCCTCTCGGAAAAAAATACCCTTCTTTCGTTCTTTCTTAGCGAGGGCCTAACCTCGGCAGGTTTATTGCCTTTACGTAGCATGAAAGGGTTTACTTGGTCAGCTACCGCATCGTGCAAATATCATGTACCACGGGCCGCCCTCGCCAAAAGAGGGTTCCGCGCTGGCCGTTTTGGCAACAAGTGGCGCTCGCTAGCACTCCCAGATATTACACCCACAAATATACTCAAGAAAGTAGACGAGGAGACGCGTTGACTCGTAGCTCAACTGGTTAATCAACTGCCACCCTAGTGAACTGGTACAGCATCGGACGCGCAATTCGGGGGTTGTGGGTTAGGATCCCATCGACGGAAATGGTGCTTTTTGGTTCACTTTCATTCATTTCAATTTATGTCATAATTGCTACGTTAAAGTTTAAAAAGCAACAAATTTTGTCCCTATGCTTTTCTAGGCTTATTTTTCTGTTGGATTCCTTTAACTGCGTCTAACAAAGAAACTAATCTTTCGAAAAAGATTCGTCTTGTTTCGTTCTGATAGTGTAGAGCAAGACCTTGGCGCTGTGCTGCATCCACCCCATGCAGGAGCGAATGCGAATACGAGACAAGGAGAAGCTTAAGTACCCAAAAGCTGGTTCGTTACCTAAGACAATGCAACGGACAAGAGACGGTAGAAAAGAGAACATGTCAACAGGACGTTCTCTTTTCTACCATCCCTTGTCCGTTGCGCTGTTTTACTTCAAGAACCAGTGCCAACTTGTCCCGCTTTCCACCCAAAAGCTGTTCTAGCCTGTCATATAATCTAAAGTGGACATGAACCTTCGCGGCTCTTTACTGACCACCACGCACTCATATTCTTTCACTTTCAGCGGACAGCGCCATGCGAGACATCGTATTTCAAGGGTTCGTACAATCTGCTACTTCTCTTGCATAACTCAACATGCGAGGTGAAGGCGCAGGGCTACTTTCAGATCAGGATATTAACTAAAGACTGATTCACGCCTGCGACTACTTTTTAAGAAAAAGAAGAGTCCTTTTACTCCTTTCGAAGAGTCCTGACTTGCCACGTATTAGACTCCCTTAAAAAAATCACGCCATATCCACGGAATGAATGATGATAAGTGGGCGAAGCTCGAGAGGGGGAGATCATCGGTAAACCGTAACTCTCCCGTGAAAGTTAGCCCATTACATCATTAGAAAGACGTAAAACAGTGCGTATATTATACAAAATCAACTTTTATTTTGTTCTTGTTCGTTTGTTGTTTCGTTTCTTCGTTTGTTCTTTTCATTTCGTCGTTGTCATGGCGGCTGAATTGCGAGGTCCCTTCATTATGACGGCTTTATGGTCCGTGAAATGAAGCGAGAGAGGTTCTTGTACTGGCTGCAGTGGGAAGTTTGCAAACACTAAGTCTATGCACGTCCCTCGGATCGTGATAGGTTGCATATGGATACATCTGAGTGGTATTTGGAAAGCATGTGCTGCACGATCCAGTCATTAGCAATGAGGTCCACGTTGAAGTCCCCAACTAGCACAAACGGACGGTTCTTGTACTTGTTGTCGTAGTCACGTAACGCAGAGTCTATAAACGACTTCACGTCCCCGATAAACAGGTTGGGTGCGAGGTACACGCTCATGACGGCGACTAGCAGACGGCGACTGAATCGGTGGACCGGTGTTTCGACGCGTGGTGGCGATTCCGGGCTCGATTGTCGGCTCCGCGTTGGAGTGCCAAGCATGAAGCTTACCCCGCACCTCCACCAATGTAACGACGTGGGATCGACGAGGACACGGAGGACGACAAACAAACACGCTTTATTGATCAGAGAAAGAACTGCAACGTCTACTTCGTCCCTGCGCTGGGCCAAGAACACTCGCGATGATTCGTTGTCATCACCACTGGCACATACATGCGGCATAGGCGGTCACGTACGAACTAGGAGGGACAGACCCACGGCTTTAGGAGCTTCGCCCCTAAAAGGCTCGTCAGCTCTCTTAGGAGGTAATTGCAATCTATTCGGAGAGCCGTTTGACCCACAAGAGAGTTAACGTGCCTCTTCAAAGAGAGTCATATACGTGGCAAGTCAGGACTCTCCGAAAGGATTTGCACATACGTTTTTTTTACTTCTTAGAGTGTAGCACCGGTGGCGCCACCATTTGCGACCGGCGACCGACGTTCACACCTGCGTGCTAATTATACCCGTCGACACACAGAATTCACGTCTGCTCGCATTGCTATTGCTCCGGAAAATAAGCTGACTTCCTGTTTCTGCGCATTTGATTCGTTCAGATTTTTTCCGACTGCAGTCGCGTGACTGAAGAATCTATCAGCGAGCGAATGAGCCGAAACAGTCGCTTTGCGACCAAAGCGGCCATTTGCGACCGTTTGCGACCAGTCGCTTTGCGACTAACTTGGTCGCGCGACTAGTGGTAATCGCAATTGTGATCCAAAGTCTGTGCGAGCTCACAAAACGCCCCACCAGCCTCCTTAGCACTTAGCAACTCGGGACATGGCCTATGGTGGGGGTAGGTTGATAGTACATCAAAGCTTGCTTCTACCCAGCCCTTCCGCAACTCTTCCCTGGCACCCTGGGCCAGATGGCGGCGTCCCTTCCGTGGCACCCAACACTCACCCTGAAACTGGCCCATGTCCATCTCGCACACGACACCATGCGTCCCCTCGCAGGGGTTCCAGCGCACGGCGTTGGCTCGCATCTCGGCCGCGGGGTCAACTACGAAGCACTCGCCGCTGTGCCCTCCCGAGCGACGCCGGCGGCGCTGCTGGTTGAGGTCCTCGTCGTCCTCATCCGGGATGTCCTGTACCCAGGACAGGCCCACATCTGCGGCAGGTGAACGACATATGATTACCGAAGGCAAAATTTGGTACACTAAAGGGGGGGTTTCATGCCGAAACCGCGACATGATACTGAGGGACGCCGTAGTTGAGGGCTACGGAAGTTTTTGATCATCTGGTGTTGTTTACCGTGAATCTAAATCCAAGTACATGGGTCCCTAACATTTCGTCTTCATGGGCGTGCGGCCGCATGTGTGGCCGCCGCGCCCCGGATTCGATTACGCGACCTTCGGGTCAGCAGTCGAGAGCGTAGCCACTTGACCAACGCGGCGAGTAGAAGGCGAAATTTATTTCGGATCCCGTTCAGGAGATGAATTCGACAAAGCTTCGTAAATTTCTTGTCGTAGAAAATCTTAACTTTTGGCTAGCCGTATGCACTAATATCTGCAGTATGAGCAATTGGTGATTTTTTGTTTTTATTTTAATAACATTTCCCCATCTGGCATACCGGAATTCCGTTTAAGTGGATGATCCACCTTTCTGCACACGTCATACACACATGCGTGACATCACTGCAACGCGTATATGTGCACGAGATACGCCGAAATCATAAAGTTCTATTAATTATTACGGCGGAAATACGTAACCATGATTGTCTCAATCGACGAATATAGCACTGTCATTCATTACGTTTCTTCTACCACTTACAAGTGCCTGCGCTCGATTCAACGGTGATTCGCCGGCACTCTGCCGTCATAAAACTCACAGGGCGCGTGAGAAAGAAAAATTCTGTTTTCTAAGTGTAAGCGAATGGTTCATCTTGCCCAGCGAAGGATGGATTAGGTCTCGCTTCACTCTTGAACATAATTTTCACTCCAGCAACTTTTTAAAAACCTCTGCGGTAGAATCAGTAGTCTCGCCGTTTGTCGAAAAGAGAGAGAAAGAGAAATTATTTGAAGGCAGAGAGGCCGGCCTAAGCTAGTGCGCTCTAGCCTGCTACAGCACCCTGATGCTACAACAATCTAATGTGACCATGCATGGACAGTGCGAGTATCTGCACTGCCCACGAGGTGAAATCTGCAGCCGTTTGTTCAAGGCAGCGCCTTTATTAGTGGCACGGCCAGTGATTGACACTCTTCTTTTTCTTCGAAGCATATCCAGTCGAGCGCTTACTTCCGCTTTTAAGAATATTCATAAAATTCCTCTAAAAATAGAATTAAGTGGTTGTGGTTCAACTTAGTAGTTATACTAGGTACATATATCGAAGCACAACTCTACTTAAAGGGATCATGAACCATCCTTCGTGCTTGGTGAAAAAACACCCTGCGGACAGCACACAGTGCTATGACCAGCTCTGCCAAATCTGGCAAATCGTGCACGGCAAGCAGAGTTTTCAGACGGAGCGCGAAGTTGCCATTTTTTCATAGACAGGCCTTTGCTCACTCTCTTCGGAGCTGACGGCGCCTGCTGTTTGACGTCGAACAGCAGATAGCGTGCTATTGAAAAATAGCAGACATAACTCAAAAGCGGCGTTTGTATCAGATACGCCTCTTGCCACGGGGTGCCATCATGTGCCGATCCCGCGTTCCATAACCCGCTAACATTACCTAGTAGCCACGACAGCACCCAAAGGAACCACAACGGAAGAGAGCGATCGTATTTCATCGCACTCGGTCAAGGCCATGACGCGGACTCACGTAAATTTTCTGTTCCCCTTGCCACCCTCAATTGTTCCTGAAACATTCTAAAAATTTTTGGTGGCCATCAATTTGTGAGGCAATAAACACCAATATTGAGGGCATTCGATGATTACTTGGAAGAAGGTTTCAGGACCCCTTTGCGTTCTGGGTGTATTTGTACGCATGATCTACAATGGAGCTTGAAAATTACAACAGCCGTTCACAAAGCAGCCTTCCCATGAGTACCTCAATTTTTTACGGTCCGCACAACCAAATCTCTGCGAGCTCCGAAATGTGGCAGTGTGTTCTCAAGAGCAAAACAACTACATGCCTCCACGTAGAATGTTTGCGTACAGGCAGTTTACCATGTAAGGTCTCATTAGTCGACCTGCCAATGAGGTAGTGGTAACCGCCAA
>NW_023616341.1:0-130000 GCF_013339695.2 Rhipicephalus sanguineus
CCTTTCGGTTCAGGTTGAAGATCTGAGCTACAAGGGTGCCGATTGTGTCACTCCAGGATGTCTTGGCTCGAAGAATGTTGCCGCGACTCGTCCAGCTGCTGTTCGAGCTTTCTCAGAGTACAGACCTTGTTTTCAAGTCAGCAGTGGCGGTCCTCTTCGTTAATCATGGTGGTTGCGTTGGCTTTGTAAAGTCTGCTCGTGCTTAAGACCATCATGTCCATCAGTCAAGTTTTCCAACTCACGTTCCAGCTGGCTGATGCGGGTAGCATGCTGCAATGTGTCCTGCTTGAGACGATCCACTACAGCTTCAAGGACAGCCTTGTCCCTCTCAAGGCGAGCGCGGCCACCTCGGTGCCGGACTCCGATACCCGGTGTAGTCTCGTGCCCCCGTGTTCCGTTATATTCCGGTTCCTCCTCTTATTCCTCGTCGTCTTTTTGTTCACGGCCGCCGCATCGTCATCACGGGACTTTCTGACCCCTGCTTCAAGGTCGTCGCAGTCAGCGCCGTGTCGCCAGAAATCGCGTCGTCTAACGCCGTGTTCGCCTCACTGTTCCTGGGCTCTGCACGTCGTTGGCGGACGATGCGTCGCCAACGCGTCGCTTGTCGTCCCGGGTGCCGGCCCGCCGCACGAGCTTCGACGCCGACCTCGTCAGCGCACGCGTCGTCGCCCCTTTCGTCGTCAGCCTTAGGTGCCTCGCCGCACGAGCGCGCACGCCCTCCATGGCCTGCGCGGGCAGCGGGACGCCGAGGTAAGCACCGAGGTGCTCAAGGGCGATGATAATACGCCGCTGCTCGTCGGGGCTCATTGTCCCGGAAGGCAGAGGCGCATGAGGGTCTCGGCCGGCTGATGTAGAGACCAGGTCGTAGGCCCCGTAGGCGGCTAGATCCAGGAAGCGCGTATCAGCACCCACAGCTCCTAGAACGCGATATCGCCGTCCAGGGGGCCGAAGTCAGGAGCCGGTGGAATCCGCCGTGCGATGATCGAGCGGAACATCTCGTCGGGCTCCTTCCCGTTGGCCGCCAGATGTAGGGTTTTGCGGCTGCGTTAGCCCCGAACCCTTTAGAAACGAGGCCGAGGCACAAAGGGACACATATTTACTGCATCCAGCCTCGGCCACTATTGCCACCTGCCGCGTGACACGAGCGCACATGCGATCGTCGTTGTCTTCTACGCGCTCATAGCTGCCGAGCGCCCCCATACTAGGTGATGCTAGGTTGTTTCTACGTTCATTCTCAGCGCAGAGAGGTTCGAGTTAAACCACACACAGTCACAGAACGACACGAATGTCCAAACTCCAGAGACAGAAACATGCGCTGAAAAGTAGAGGGCGCTAGTGCCAAGACGGATATGAGGGCCCTCTTGGCTGTAGGAGAAAAGAGTGTGTTGTAAATAAATGGGGCCACTTCTGCTGGGGACGGAACGTGCGTTCTCTTGATCTTCAAATATGATCCGCATGTAACGATGGTGTCTGAAATGGTTACATTGTGATATCGTGATGTGAATGTAATTCCTCCGTCGCATGATATTTTTCGACGCGATCGCACAAGTAGGGGTGCAGACGTGGCGGTAATACTGAAAAAACAGTTTTGCCAACAGCGCACTTGCGCAGATAGACGACCCCGAAAGCCTTTTTCTAAAGGTAAACTGCTGGGGCCACATGTTTGTTCTATGTGCTGTTTATCGGCCCCCGTCTTCTCCTCCTGGATTTCTTATCACTGCTACGCGATCACATGTCGTCGTAAAGTGTCCTCATATTTATTGGCTAGGGATTTCAACTTGCCCTCCACTAAGTGGTCGCAAAAGTTGACTGCCAAGCTAATTGATAGCCCTCTGTATGACATTATGCTTTCTTGCGACTTGCAACAAGTGAACTTGAAAACACCGCGGATAATTGGGAATCATGTTCGATATTAGATCTTATATTTCTTAACAAGATGTTCCCTCGTACGACGTAGCCATTGAAGAGAGTATATCAGAACCACAAGCTAATACTGGTGACTTTTAAACTTGGTGAGAGTGCGCACACCCCAAACAGTTACGAAAACGGTAAAAGATATGGCGAAGGCTGATGATCAGTCTATTCTTGATGTATTATGGCAGCTACTAGACCATGAACCCCACAATGATTTCATTTCTTTGCGGCTATCCTTTAAGCATGTTGTACTGCGCTGTTTAGAATCTTTCGTTCCTGCCGCCACGATAAAAGAAGAGGACTAATCCCTGGATAACCCGCGACATTCTACACATTAGCGAAAACTAAAGCGCGCCAAAAAGAAATCAAACAGAAATCCCGACGGCATTCAACGACTTCAAACTGAACTTCCTTGCGCGCTAACAGCATCCCGAATAGATATTTTTCATCGACCTTACCGAGTATCTTAAGAATATCCAGAAAATTTTGGCAATACTTGGAAATAGGCTCCAACTTAGAAAAATTAAGAAGAATGATTAGTAGTTACCAACTTAACAGAAATTTCCAACCTAATGAATGATTATTCATTCCGTGTTTTCTTCAAAAGATACCGCAGATCTCTAACTTGTTCCATCCTGCCTGATTCGGATTTATAAGCTTTGCGGGTGTGCTGTCATTGTTACTTGGCGTAAATAAAAATCCTCTGGTGGCCCTGACCGCATCCCGAATTCTTTCTTGCGTCGATACGCTGAACCAATATCGCATATTTTAACCACTATTTTCTCTGAATCACTCAAAACGGCCACATTACCAGATGACTGGCGTCTCGCAAGGTTTGTAGCTGTGAATAAAAAGGTGATCGCCTGCTGAAGGAAAACTACCGCCCAATTCCCTAACGTCTACATGCTGCAAGGTACTTGAACACATCATTGCTCCTTTATTACCAGTTTTCTTGAAAATAGTAACCTGTTGTTTCCACCCCAGCATGGCTTTCGGAAACAATTATCAACGTGTACACAGCTAGTTGAAACATTCATGATGTCGCACAAATACTTGATTCTTCAGGCCAGGTTGATTAATTTTTTTAGACTTTAGCACGGCATTCGACCGCGTTCCCTAAGGCAAACTTCTCTTAAAGCTCCGAAACCTGAATGTTCCATCTTTCGTCATAATCGGATAGATGCTAATCTTTCAAATCGCGTTCCTACGTTTACGCGGGGGGACATATTTCTAACACATTACCGGTATTATCAGGTGTTCCACAGGGAAGTGTTTTAGGGCCTATTCTTTTTCTTACATACATCAATGATAAGCTGACACGGTTGAGTGAACATTAATATGCGATTGTTCGCTCACGACTCGTCTATATAAAAAGTCACATGCCAACAGATCAGGTCAATGTAAGCCTTGCATTAACACATGTTAGTGAGTGGTGTACACGGTGGTCAATGACATTAAACCTGACAAAACGGTTATCCTACGTGTGACAAGAAAAAAAAATGCCAGGCCTGCACAGAAACCGCAGCACAGTCACAGCAAAGCTGGAAGAGCGGCGTTTCTAGAGCCCGTTGTAAGCTCTCTGGGACTAATACAGTACACTTGCAAGGTACCCACTACGCCATAAATCACAATTTTTGTGAAGTTGGGAAGCACCTCCTAATCGAATATTCGCCATTCTGCGGAGAAGCGAGGCACCAGCTACACGTCTGTAAGGCATTATGTGCACTTCCTTGACGCGAACGACTGATGCGAAGAATATGGCTCAGCCCTTTTTAAGGTTGGAAGCTTCAAACGGTTATGCAATTTGCATTGGGTGACGCCCGTCGCTATTTCCCTCCCTCCATGCTGTATAACATACTTGACGGGGAGAGAGAAGGGGGGGGGCGAAGAACTTTACTGAGACCCCGAGGAAATGGATCATGCGCTTATGGGCTTCCTTGGCAACCAATACAAGTGCACTTGCGAGGAACCCACTACTATAAGATTGTAATTTTTGAGACGTAGGGAAGCAGGCACTATGCCATTTTTCGTTCATTCTACGGATAGCCGTGGTACCTACTAAACGCATGTAAGGTATTCTGCGCACTTTGTTGATGCTGTGCGTGATGACGATGTGAAGAATTATGGTGGTGCCCTTTGCAATGGGTTGGAAGCCATTCAACAACATACTCGTTGCGCAATTCGTATTGTGTGATGCCTGGTTACAGAATTCGCGTTGTGCGACGTTGGTGCTTATTTTTACTTTTCTACCACGCTACATCGCATATGTTATGTGGTTCCTTCCCGACATGAAGCCTGTAATGACCTTTAGCAAAGCAGTTTCAAGCACCAGCGTGGCTCATAGGTTGAATACAGGGCTCCACGCAGAGGGCCCAGGTTCGAACCTCGTTCCATTCTAGAATTTTTTTTTATTTCGTTGTTTTTTATTTCGAGCGATAGTGGTTACGGACACCGGCGGCGGCGGCAGCGGCGCCGGCGGCGGACAACTACGGCGCCAAAAATGGCCGCTGAAATGATCTCATAACAGCTTTCGCTGTAAAAACAGCCATTCACGTTTACCTACCACGTCCAAGGACACCAGTACGTGAAGTAAATGAATATAAATACCTGAGTAGTAACCATTACACACACTTTCTTGGTCCGCACATAATAAATGTCTGCGCATCAGCTTCTCGTAACCTTGGTTTTCTGAGAACACAATGAAAAAAAAGCCCCACCGAAATTAAAATGCTCGCGTACAAAGCGTATATTTTACCTAAACTTCAATATGCATCAGTGGTTCGGGACCCTTTCTACAAAAAAGATATTCAAAAACTTGAAATGGTTCAAAGACGCACTGTACGCTTTATTTTTTTCGAAGTTCAAATCAACTGATTCTCCCACAAAACAATGAAAGAACACACATCACTGTGCTTGAAGATCGCCGCAGAATCGCACGGCTGAAATTTTTGTGTTCCATTTATAATGGTAAGCTGAAATTCCTGTCCATAATACAACAACCATTTTCTCCCGCGCATCTAGCATCGTCATATGGATAACCAGCTCCCATACACCACTCGGACTAACATCTTTAAAAATCACAGCATATCCACGGATGGGAATGGTGATGAGTGGGCAAAGCTGCGGAGGTTCATCGGTAACAAACGTGAATCTCCGTGAATTCTGCCCGGTACATCATCACGACGACGTGAGATCGTGCGTGTTTATACTAAAGGTTCGATGAGTTATGACGACTGGCAGCTGACTTTAAGTTTACGTGTACGCCTTGGAAATTTTCATTGTTTAGAAAACCACTGCTTTAGAAAACATCTGGCGCTTTCGTAAGCAGCTGGCGTCTTTCGTTTTGCTTTAGAACATCGGCGTTCTTTCGTTTTGCTTTTAGAAAACATTGGTATTTCGTTGGTTTATTTCACAATCAACGCGTTTGTGAACAAAATTTTTATGGTTTAATCACGCACAGGAGAAATCTCACCAGGCCCTACCTTGGAGGTAAACAATGGCTGCAGGCGGAATGAGAGAAAGAAGAAGCTGGCTTTTAGATAACACACACTTCTATCTATAAGATTCTACTGGACATGACAATGGATGCATGGGGAATGAGAGGACAGAAGAATCGGCTTTAGTTAACGCGCACGCTGCGAATTTTTTATTGTTCAACAACGCACAGCAAAAATCTCCCACCGGCACCACCTCGGAGGTCAAGATCTGCTACTAGCGTTACGACTGGTTACGCACTACTACGACTACGAGGGACGAACGGGTGCCGCCTTAAGGAGCTTCGCCCCTAAGATTCCTTCTTTCCCCGAACAATTATTCAATGGAATAGCTTAACACCTGATGTCGTTTCATCTGATGACTTGGAGAAAGCATGGCTCGGAGCATCCAAACCGTTCCATAAGTGCACCTTCTCTCTACTTCTAGTGCTTTTAATGTTTATACTCTGTCTTCATGGAATATCACTTCGGATTGTTAATTCTCATTATTTGTAATACTTGAGGCGTTCCATGTGTATAAATTTGTCTGTACGCATGTGTATATTGTTTTCCTTTGTGCTTTAGGACATCACTTCATTACTGCCATTGTTTATTCTTATATATGGTTTGTTATATTTTAAATGCGAAGCATTTCTTAGCGACCCTTCGGCGCTTTGAGCGTATCTATCTACGTATCTATCTATCTATATAGCCGCCTACGTCTTGGTGCTCTCATGATCGCCCCCTTGACTTGGTGTAGACCAAAACTGGCATAGGAGTGTAAGAGGATTTCACGAATATGACTGTCGGGTCATGACATGAATAACATGAAAATACTCTCGTGTACGTCGTCAAACCATTTCCTCCAGACGTGCGGTACATACCGTTTACCACGCGCCGCGATGGACGGGTGTATCCGCCACAGGTGATTGACAAATCATATGTATACCCCAGGAACGGCGAGAACATACATCGGTAATTTAAACGCAAGAGAAAAACCGACATCGGCAGCGTGGACAACGATTGGAAAGAATCAAAATTAGCATCCCAGCAGAAATCGAACCCAAGCATTCTGCGTGGCAATCAGATATTCTACCACAGAGCCACGCCAGGTCTAAAACTGGTTTGGAAAAGCAGCCTATGCAGGCGTAATGTCGGTGCGACGTCAATTGTGGTTGTGGTGCTGCGATCTAATTTCACAAGAAAGCAATAAACACTACATATGTACTCCTACGATACAGATGTCATATCAGATTAATGTCTGTGGTTCCAGTATTGGCTCCGGTTTTATAGCAGTCTAATAAATATTACATTTGAATTCCAATCATTCAGCAAGCTATATTGAAACATTGCTCGACACGGAGGAATACATTAACGAAAGTTACGTATGATATCCACATGATTGCACCATAAAGTGCAATTAATTTCGACAATATTGACGTATGTACCCTAACGTGAGGGTTGACGTCATGTCGCACCATAAGCTACCCTTTAAACGCCAGTGTTGTCGACGTGCCTGGTAAGCTCACGATGTGCACACAGCTACTACACTTAAAAATTGTAGCGAAGCGTTGGAAGTCTGTAATGGGTCGCCCTCTCGAGCGCTTTCTATTGCGTCGTCCCCTTCGGCTGTTCTCTGACAGCACGCTTCTCGCGCTCAGAGTCCGCGCTCTGTCTTGACTGTCGCCGTTGTGCTTCGTCGACTAGTGCCGTCAATAAACGCCTTTATAATTTGGTGGAGAGTGCTGCGCCGTCCAACCAGCTTGGTCCGTTCGATGCCCCTGGCGCTTCGATCCCGTACCGTGGCCTCTACCATGCCTCAAGACGCCGCCCAGCAAACGCTTGCCCTTTTACCGACACCATGCTCCGGTTCCCCCCGCATCCGCGACCCTCCCATATTCACCGGCGCGGATGGCACTGACGTGGGAACTTGCTCGCGATATACGAGCGCGTGAGCGTACCCAACAAATGGGACGAGGCAGGAAAGCTGAGCAACCTGGTTTTCTACCTCGCGGGTGTGGCCAGCCTGTGGTACAACAACCACGCAACCGATTTCCTCACGTGGTCTGATTTCAAGACTGCCATCATCAACGTGTTTGGCCGACCTGCCGTACGTAAACTGCAAGCCGAACAGCGTTTACGTGAACGAGCTCAGCAGACCGGTGAGTCGTTTACCAGCTACATCGAAGACGTCCTCGACTTGTGCAAGAAGGCCGACGTAACCATGTCTGAGTCTGACAAGATCCGACACGTTATGAAAGGCATCGACGACGATGCCTTCACCATGCTGCTCGCCAAGAACCCTCGTACCGTGACAGAGGTGATCACGCTCTGCCAAACCTACGAGGAGCTGCGCCGGCAGCGGTTGCTGACCCGTCGACCTCCATCACGCGACGCCGACCTCGCTGGCTTGTCCGCCATTTCTGATCACTCGGGCTTGCTCGCCGAGGTCAAGTCATTTGCGCGAGGAAATTGCCCGCCAGTTTTCTCTATGACCTTGCCTCAGTCGCAGCATGTTGAACAGCCGTCGACCACACTGCTGCCTCCCTTACGCCGCGCTATTCAACAGGAAATCGCGTAGGTCATGCCGGAATACCACCAGCCACCTCCGGCGCTTGCGCCACTCAGTTACGCGCAAGTTGTAGCCAGGCCACCCCCAGCGATCCCTGTGTCTGCCCTACATCCTTACGCCGAAGTCGTCGCCAGACCACAGGCCTTCCAGGCGAGTGTGACGGCTGCGTACGCCGACGTAATTTCTAGGCCACGACTGCAGCCCACCATGCAGTCCTATCAGCCGCCGCCCCGTCCACCGCGTCTTGGGCCATGGATGGACGTTGTGCTTCGTCGACTAGTGCCGTCAATAAACGCCTTTATAAAGTGAATACATTTAGAAAGCACGTCGATCGACCTCGCAACGGTTGGCTCAAAGCCATAAAATTCAGCATAGAAGTACTCGATGACTGCTTCGCATGAAACCGATTCCCACAGAGCGTGGGATCTGCCGAATTTTTTTGTTATATTTGTTGTATTGTCACGAGGTCGTGGACGGTCGACCAAGACCGCAGGCGACGTGTCCAAGGATGAAACTCCTTATATGGCAGAACTGGTGGCGAGAAACGGACAGTTAATTTACAGCAATACACACAGTATGCAGTGATACCGGCGAACAGACCGTCGGCCGCGATCAACTGACAAGCGGTGAAGCGCGTCGGGATTTATACAGGTGCCGTCGAATATTCCAGCGGTTATCGCTCGCTGTCGCGCAAGCTCTAGAATAAGCTCGCGTGTTCGCGTCTTGCGCGCAATCTAACAAACGATCTACAATAATCGCCAAGCTACCGAACAATGAGGCGCGGTTTGCGCTGAGCGTTGCTGACAGTCTTTGGGGGCGAAAACCGGAATACAGGAAAAGTGATAATAAGAAACGCACATGGCCACGCCCCTCTCTGAAAAAGCATAGTCCCGATGCTTAAAACAGAAATCGAAGGGGGGGGGGGGTAGGGTGGCCAATGCAAGCAACAATAATAACAACAATAAAGCAAGAAACTACAATAAACGATAAGCACAAGCACATAGTACAATAATAATGCAAAAGCACAGTCCTCAGATTCACTAACGTGCGTAATTTGGCTTGAGGCGCACGACGATGGACGACTTCAGGTCGCGCACGGCGACGCTGCGAATTCGTAATACCGGCAGGGACAACCTCGTAGTCGAGTGCGCCGAGGCGTCGAAGTACCCAGTACGGTCCGAAGTATCATCAAAGAAGCTTCTCACTAAGTCCCCGTCGGTGTATTGGCCTCCATACCCATACACGGCCACCGGGTTGGTATTCCATGTGGCGTCGTCGAAGGTTGTAGCGGCGGCTGTCACTCGTCTGCTCGTTCTTAATCCGTAGGCGGGCGAGCTGTCGTGCTTCTTCGGCGCGCTATAGGTAGCTGGTCACGTCGATGTTTTCCTCGTCAGTCACATTTGGTAACATGGTGTCCAGCGTCGTTGTCGGGCTCCGTCCGTAGACCAACTTGTATGCCGTCATCTGCGTCGTTTCTTGTATGGCCATGTTGTACGCGAAGGTCACGTACGAAGGATGGCGTCCCACGTCTTTTGTACGACGTCGACATACACGGCCAGCATGTCGGCGATGGTCTTATTTAGACGCTCGGTCAGACGGTTGGTCTGGGGGTGGTACGCGGTGGTCCGACGGCGGATTGTGTGGCTGTATTCTAAGATCGCCTGAGTTACGTCAGCTGTAAACGCCGTACCTCTTTCGGTGATGAGAACCTCTGGCGCGCCGTGTCGAAGGACGATGGTTCCAACGAAGAACTTGGCTACCTCAGCGGCACTGTCTTTGGGCAAGGCTTTTGTTTCGACGTAGCGGGTGAGGTAGTCGGTAGCCACGACGATCCATCTATTAAAGGGGTACTGACACAAAAATTTTTGCCTCGCGTTTTTTTGCTGCAATGTGTTGCCGGGGGCCTGTAGTCATACACGGCACATCGTTTGCTGCAGCGCGCGACAGATTATTAATTACAGGCTCCTCATTACCGACCAGTGTCAGTTTCGGTTTCAAAAACGACAAGCCTCCGGGTGCAACTATCACCACCTAGCGGCTCCAGCGCTCGGTCACGTCAGCACACAGAAGTGTGACGCACTTCCGCGCTGTTCGCGTCGTCTCCTCGCATTCGCACGCTTGCCGCACGTGCTGCGCGATGTCGTCACCATCATCGTCCTCGTTATCATCGTCCTCCTCATCGTCGTCTGTTGGCGACGATTTCCTTGAGACACCAACAGCGCAGCGGCGAGCGCGTCAAAAGAGAAATGGCGGCTACGACGTCATCATAACTTGTTGTGCCGGCTACAACGGTTACGTAGGGGAAGTAGGGGGGTCACCTCGGGTCACCTCCGAGGGTGTCAATGCAACTGGTGCGGTCTAGAATGCTGGATCGCGCACCCGAACTTCAAAATTCGTATAAAATACCTTCCAAGCTTTATTCGCTGTCGATATTTTGCAGATGGTACACGCACGTACACGGAAATCGATCCAGCAGGCTATCTCGGCCGCGAAATTTTGTGTCAGTACCCCTTTAAAGACGATTGTCTTTCTTGGGGAACTTAAACGGAGAAATGTTGGTCTGTCTGTCTGTCTGTTTGTCTGTCTGTCACCCGTTTCAGCCACCCGGCAAAAGTTGATCCACTTGCCCAAGGGCCAGCCATCTTGAACTGGTTTGTAGGTTCATACTTGTGTATATTGTCAATCAAAAAGCAAACGTTACGCATAACTGAGGCGCAACATCACTACTTAAATATTAGGTAGTCTCTTCCTTTACCAGAAACTACAGAGATACGTAATTCTAAAGACCCTAGTTTCTTAAGCTGCGCTTAAAATGGCGGCTCCGCTGAAAATGCGGCTGCGTTGAAAATGCAAGACAGCAACGAACGCCCTATGCCACGGAAGAAGGAAACCCTCTCTACAAGCTCACGTTTCCCGACGTATGCCAGATGGCGCTGATATCTCACGCAGCGCTCGTCTATCGTCTTTCGGCGGGATCTGCAGCGTAGCACACAGATACACGGCCAATTTTTCCGCAAGTCGACGTTGGGAACGGCCCCAAGAGGTCCATCCCGATCTACTGGAATGGTCACCGAGGATGCTTGATCGGCTGTAGGAAGCCTGCTGCTCTTGTAGGCAGTGTCTTCCGTCGATGACAGTCTCGACACGTCCTTACGTAGCGAGTGACGTCGGCGGCAAGGCGCGGCCAGTAGCACTTTTCCTGTACTCGTGCGAGCGTGCGGGAAAATCAGAGGTGTGCAGCCGTCGGGTCGTCGTGCAGGACATGCAGAACTTCTGATAGCAGTCCCGAAGGTACAACAATAAGGTAGCTGGCTCGGGCCGGAGAGAAGTTCTTCTTTACGAGGACGTTGTTTTTCAAGGAAAATGATGCCAATGCTCGCCTGAATACTTTTGGGGCAACGATGGTCCTGCCCTTCAGGTATTCCACTAGACCTTCAGTTCCGGGTCGGCTCGCTGTCGTTCGGCGAAGTCGTCGGCACATACGGCTCCCAAGAAGGTGTCATCTTCCTTGTCGGGCGTTGGTGGGTCGATGGGGACACGAGACAAGCAGTCGGCGTCGGAGTGTTTCTTTCCGGATATGTACACGACGATAATGTCGAATTCTTGAAGCCTCAGACTCCATCGTGCGAGACGACCTGAAGGTTTCTTTGCTAGCCAAGATAAGGCGTGATGGTCACTGACAACTTTGAAGGGCCTCCCATAGAGGTAGGGGCGAAACTTTGACGTAGCCCAGATGATGGCAAGGCATTCCTTTTCTGTTGTGGAATAGTTGGCTTCTGCCTTGGATAGTGACCGGCTAGCATAACTGATAACCCTTTCCAGTCCGTCCGTCCGCTGCACAAGGACGGTGCCGAGTCCTACGCTGCTGGCATCGGCGTGAATCGCCGTATCGGCGTATTCGTCGAAATGCGCAAGTATCGGAGGCGTCTACAGGCGTCGTTTCGGTTAACGACATGGTTCTACTTGCGTTGTTTGCCACCTGAATTCGACGTCGGTCTTCGTGAGCTGCGTTAGTGGCTCGGCGATCCGTGAAGTCTGACAAAGCGTCTATAATAGGCGCACAAGCCGAGAAATCGGCGCCCGACCTTCTTGTCGGTGGGCCCCTCCACGGTTTTCTACTGGTTATGGCGCTCGACTGCTGACCCTGAACGTCGCGGGATCGAATCCCGGCCGCGGCGGCTGCATTTTCGATGGAGGCGAAAATGCTTGATGCGAGTGTACTTACACTTAGGTGCACGTTAAAGAAACCCAGGTGGTCGAAATTTCCGGAGCGCTCCAGTACGGCATCTCTCATAAGCATATCGTGGTTTTGGGACGTTAAACCCCAGATACTACCTCTTGTCGGTGGGTGGAGAGAAGGCGGCGATGGCAGCTGTTTTCTGCGGGTCTGGGCGCACTCCAGTCTTGCTGATCACGTGACCCAAAAACAAGAGCTCCTCCTACTCGAAGCGGCACTTTTCTGGCTTCACGGTGAGCCCGGAGTTCTTGTCTTAATTGCTTGAAGTACGGATTCAAGGCGCTGGAGGTGTTCGTCGAAGTTCGAGGAAAACACAACGACGTCGTCCAGGTAAAGAAGGCTGGTTTGCCACTTCAAGCCAGCTAATACTGTATCCATGACTCGTTGGAAAGTCGCAGGTGCCCAGCAAAGACCGAAGGGCACGACCTTGAACTCGAAAAGGCCATCCGGTGTTATGAAGGCAGTCTTTTCTCGTTCTCTCTCGCCGACTTCGATTTGCCAGCAGCCGGTCTTGAGGTCCATCGAAGAAAAGTACTTCGCCTTGCGGAGTCGATCTAGGGCGTCGTCTATACGTGGGAGAGGGTACACGTCTTTTTTCGTGACTTTGTTCAGGCGACGATAATCGCACAGAAACGAGTCCGATCCTTCTTCCTCACTCACACCACAGGTGACGCCCACGGACTCTTGGACAGCTGGATGATGTCGTCGCGTAGCATTTCGTCGACCTGTTTCTTGACGGCCTCGCGTTCTCGCGTCAGAACTCAGTACGAGCTCTGACGGATTGGTCGGGCACTTTCTTCTGTTATGATTCGCTGTTTCGCGACTGGGGTCTGTCGAAATCTTGACGACGACGAGAAGCAGTCCTTGTATTGCAGGAGCAGGGTATTGAGCTGGTCTTGCTTGACCTTCGGAAGCCTCGGGTTGACGTCAAAATCTGGTTCGAGACCTCGATTCGTTGAAGCAGTTTCGGCAGCATCGAAGAGGGCGAAAGCATTGCTGGCGGCCACACCTTCGTCGATGTAGGCGACCGTTGTACCAATGTTGAGGTGCCTATATTTGTGGCTGAAGTTTGTCAGCACTACCTCTGCTTTACCCTCACGCAGCTCGGCTATACCTCTTGTGACGCAAATTTAACGGTTCTGTAGTGTTGTATATTTGGTTTTGGTTTCACGATCCCTGCCGCTGGTGGCACCAGTGTCGCCTATGTATATAAGCATGCGTACGTTTGAATAAAGGGATTTTGTTATTGTGTTGATTACTCGATGACTTCTTCAGTGGCGTCACACGCCGCCACTACACTGGCGACGAGGGGTCGGTTTCGGGGGGCGTGATTTTCGCCAGCGGCTTTCCGGCATCATGAGTATGTCAGGACTCGCCGCGCCGCCCCCGTTCCTGCCCACGCCTGGCCGTCCTGCTGTTGGGTGGCCGCAATGGCTTAGCATCTTCGAGAATTTCCTGCTCGCTTCGGGGGCCTCGGACTGCACGCCGGATCGCCGTAAGGCCTTACTTCTTCACAGTCTTGGCGCAGAAGGCCAGCGCATATTTTACACCCTGCCGCTTCCGTCGTCGGACAACGCTAAGCCTGGTGAGCAAACTGCTATTGATAAGATACAAGCAGCTAGCAAGGGCATTGCGGATACACGAACTGAAGCGTCGTCGTACGACATCGCAGTCGCAGCTTTGCACGCGCATTTCACTACAACAAGCAATGTTGTAGCCGAACGGCATCGTTTCGGTAGGCGAGTTCAGCAAGCTAGTGAAACGATTAAAGAGTACGTTACTGCACTCCGTGAGCTTTCTGCTACGTGCTCTTTTGCTTCTGTGGAAGATTCGCTACGTGACCAGTTCGTTGCGGGTGTATCATCTCTGAGCTTGCGTAAGCGGTTTCTTCTGGAAGGGTCCTCTCTCTCGTTTGCTCGAGCTGTAGTCATGGCAACGCAGTTTGAGCAGGTAACAAACGATCTCCAAGAATTTACGCCTGCAAATGTTGAGCGCATAACTGCTCGGGGGAATACGCCAACGCCTTCGCCAGCATTCAGACGACAGCTCGAAGCCTTCACGCAACCACCAGACTCGTTGCTACCGCTGTGGTGCATCCCAGCACAATGCTGCCTCATCTCGCTGTCCTGCCAAAAACAAGCGTTGCCATCTCTGTGGTATCACGGGTCACTTCCGCTCTGTCTGCAAGAAACGATACGTCGTGCCTGTTCGTGAGGTAGAGAGCGACAATCCATCCAACCAGGAAGTTTTGATCATTCTGGCTGTAACGACGTCCACTCGCCTAACGATCCACGTCACCGTGCTGATTGGTCGTACGGATATAACTTTCCTCGTAGATTCGGGATCGTCCGTCTCTATTTTACCACATGCCCTTTTTAGGCAGCATTTTGAAGGACAAGCACCTTCTGGCCCTAGAGTTAGGCTACGAGACTATTCAAAGAGGCCAATTACAGTTCTTGGTTGTTTCTTCGCAGACGTCACACATAAGGATTGCACGAAATGCCTTCTGTTCTATGTCGTGAAACAAGGCACTTCACTCTTGGGTGCAGACGCAATCAAGGCGCTCGGTCTCCAGATCGATGGCTCGACGCTGCGGTGCCTCGAAACGACAACGCTGCCTACTAATGTTGGAGAGGAACAGTCCTCTGACAAGACAGAAGCACAGCAACCCGTTCAACTTCCAACAGAATTAGCTCAGGAGTATGGAACTACCTTTGATCCAGGGCTTGGCCTCGCGAAAGAGTTCGTTCACCGTGTGAAAACGCGATCCACAGTGCAACCTGTTGCATCAAAGCTCAGGCGCCTTCCGCTCTCACTGCGACCAGTCGTCTCGGAAGAACTACGCCGGCTGGAATGGATGTGATAGAGCGCGTGGAAGCATCTGAATGGGTGTCCCCTAGTTGTGGTAGTTAAAAGAAAGAGGGAGGTATTCGTCTGTGTGTAGACCTTCGACAGGCAAACAAGGCCGTCGTAGCTTACAGTTCTCCCCTTCCTCATACAGAAGAGTTACTGCATAGTCTAGTGAAGGCAACACATTTTCTAAGCTAGATCTCGCATCCGCTTACCACCAGGTCTTGTTTCATCCTGAGAGCCGCGATTTTAACGGCATTTGTAACCCACGACGGCCTTTTTTTGTTTTAAACGAGTGTGCTTTGAGCTGGCTTCCGCGCCCTCTGCATTTCAAAGTATGATGTCCAAAATTCTACAGGGATGCAGCGGCGTGCGTTGATGATATTGTCTTCGGGAAGAGCAAAAAAGAGCACATAGTAAACCTTGCCGTAGTACTTAGGCGCATTAAAGAGGCAGGACTCAAATTGAACAGGAAATGTGTCTTCGATACGCAGGAACTTGTGTTTTGGGGCACAGGGTTACGGCAAACGGTATTGTCCCACTGAAGGAAAAGTTAGCTTCCATACAGGACACGCCGGCGCCTACTGACGCAGCCGGCCTCCGATCGTTTCTGGGACTGGTCGAATACTACGCTAGGTTCATTCCAAACTTTGCTGACATTGTTGAACCAATGCGTGTTCTTCTGAGAAAGGGCCAGTTATTCGTATGGTCTGGCGAGGTTGATGCCAGTTTTAGAATGGTCAAAGATGCAATTGCGTCCAGCACCATACTTCGAATGTTCGATGCCTCCCTTCCAGTAGTCGTTTCCACTGACGCTTCTGACTGCGGGCTTGGAGCAGTGCTACAACACAGGGAGGGACAGGAAGTACACACTGTCGCCTTCGCGTCTCGAGCTCTGTCACCAGCAGAGAGGAAGTACTCGGTAGGAGAACGGGAAGCACTTGCGTGCTGTGTGGGCGTGCGAGAGGTGGCACATGTACCTGTGCGGACGTCATTTCACGCTGATGACTGATCACCAGGCCTTAGTGACGTTGCTGACAACGCAAGGGCCGGGAAGGCGTCCCTTGCGGGTGGCACGAATGGGCAGAGCGCCTGTTGCGGTACGACTACACGGTAAAGTACCGCAAAGGGTCCAAAAATCAAGTAGCAGATGCACTGTCAGTCTCCCCGCGCCATCTTCGCAAGAAGAGCCCTTTTTAGACGAAGTGGTATCAGTGGTCAAAATCCCTGCTTGTATTACCAGAGAGCAGTTTGAACAGGCCAATCAAACGGTAGAACGCTGCAACAAACAAAGGCCCACAAATCCTTGCCAGATGAACTACGGCCGTTTTTCAAAATACGCGACGAACTTTCAGTTGTCGACAACTTGATCTTGCGGGACAAACGGCTTGTCGTTCCCACGTCACTTACATCTCAGGTATTTGCCGCGGCTCACAAGGCTCATCCAGGAGCAGTGCGAACGAAAGCGCGGCTACGAGAGAAATATTGGTGGCCAGCGATGGACCGGGAAGTGGAGCTGTCGATCCAGAGGTGCAGTATATGCCAGGCAGCAGACAAAAGCACCAAAGTGACGCCTGCACCATTGCAACCAGTCCCCTTTCCAGATCAGCCGTGGCTGAAGCTGGCCATTGATATTGTCGGCCCATTCGAAAGAGCGCCACACGATTGTAGATATGCAATCACGCTTGTCGATTACTACTCGATGTGGCCCGAGGTGCACTTTTGCAGCGATACCACAACCCGCACAGTAACAAGCTTCTTGGTGTGTGTGTTCGCACGGGAAGGCTACCCGCAAGAAATTGTGTGCGATAATGGGCCTCAGTTTTCATCTCGCGAGTTCGAAGCTTTCCTGGAAGATCGTGGGATCCACTTGAGGCATTCGTCCGTATACTATCCGCAAGTAAACGGTCAAGTAGAACGGTTTAACAGGGTCTTTAAAAGCTTCGTTCAAGTGGCTACACTCGAGCAGCGTCCCTTACGGCAGGCGGTCGCAGAATAGACCCTTTCATAAATACGCCACCCGACGGTGGGCTTTTCGTCAGTTTCGCTTCGCAAAAAGCGTGGGATAGCCAGCGCCATCGTGAGGGCATGGAAAGCGAGCCGTCAAATGCGTGAGTGCTGTGATGTTTGTGTTCGCGGCTAGTTCTCCGTGTCATCCGCTGAAATCTCACCGTCTGTGTGCTTGAACGAGCTCTTAGTACTCTCCGTTGGTCTTTCCGGAACGGGAAAAAAAGGCTCGGCGAAGCCACAAACTTCTCACCGAAGGAAAGGAAGGACGTCACTGTCGCGGAACTATGCGACCGCAACAGGTGAAAATACTGTCTGCCGCAAGCCACACCACACAACTATTTTCCGGATGCCACGCGTTGGGTATATTTGTATGGAGTGGCGTAGCCAGCGAAGGGGGGGGGGGCACACCGGGCCCGTGCCTCCCCTCACCCCGAATTTTTTTTCGCCATGGCACGCTGAGCACAAAATGACACTCGACCACATCTGCCTGCCCGGCCCCCACTTCAGATCAAGGTGGTGCACACCTCCACCCTCCCTCCCCCCCCCCCCGAAAAAGATTTCTGCCTACGCCCCTGTTTGTATGTACTAAAAAATGTTGACAAGTGGCTTACGATATGCGAGTACTGTCGCTACTAAATGAACGGTACGCAACTCATTTTTATTTTTCCGGCTGGCCTTACGAACGCTCGGATTTCTGCACAATCTATCCCAATTCACCGCATGCAGCCACTCGGGAGAGACTTCATTCGTAGAAGCAAGGCTACACATGGCGCTGTGAAATAAGCACGTCTGTTCTGTAGCGCGTTTACAAAACGGCGCCCTTCCGCACGTCCGTTTGACATCGCGTACGGAGAGAGAGCACGTGCCTTTATCGCGTACCTTATCGCTGTTCTCGTCGCGATATCCTCGATGGTGGCACATGGGAACGCAGCACGTCTGCACCATTGCTGCACGCCGTCTCTACGAAAAACGTTGATGACAGTTCACGATTCGGCGATGCTGAAATGTCAAGCACTGGCACGTTGCCGAAGCCTGCGTTCGTCTGCTGCGGTGCCCTCACAATGGCGGCAGACTGTAGTTTGCGTGCGCGGCGCTAGGGGCGCCCTTTTTCGAAAAGGGTCTATACTTGGGCGTTTACCGTTGCACGCCTCACGCCACCACTGGAAGTGCCCCAGCCCTTCTCCTGCACAGACGGTTACCAAGAACTAGGCTGGATGTGGTAGGCCACCCGTCTGCCGCAATCTCTGCTGACCCTGGTTCGGAGCTCCACCACCTACGTGAGCGGGTGAAGCAAAAGCAACAGTACAGCAAACGATACATGGACGCTCGGAGGGCCGCAAGAGGAACCACAGTAGAGGTTGGCGACTTCGGAAGAGTGAAAAAACCCACAATGGCCTTTAAAGAAGACCTGGAATTCAGTGGCCCAGAAAAGTGATCAGCAAGGAAGGACCGTCTTCTTTCCGCCTTGATGAAGGTAAAACGTGGAATGCTCCGAAGTTGTCAAAGGTGCCACGAGCCTCTGCTGCACTGCACACGTGGGGCGAACGAAACGGTACAGCTGGCGAAAGCAGGGCTCCGCCTGTAAGTGAGGAACTTATTCCGAAGGCGACTGCCAGTCTCGCTTCGGCTGCTACGGCTGCTGCGGCCGCCGGTACTTCTACTACTGCGACAGAGCAGTCGCCCAGGCCACCCGTCCCTTTCAGTGCGTCGGAACAAAGTCTGGTCACGAGCGGTTCTCCTAAAGCAGCGAGCCGCCACGGAGGGTACAGCCACCAAGAAATAGCCGTCCCCCAGAACGCTATGGCTACCACGTGTAAGCGGCGATGTGGTGCTTCGGTAACATTCGACCGTGAGAGACTTCCCTTGTGTGAGACTTCGGTACTGTGAGACACTGTGCACGGAAGACTTCTTGCGAGTGTTGCATATCTTTGGAAATGCTAATGAATTGTTTTCTTTTTGTTCTTCATTGTTGTGTAGAGCTAAGTGGATAACACAAACACGTTGTTGTTAATGTATCTAGAATTCTTGTGGTTACACTTACTACATTACGAACCCATGTAGCTGTTCTTGTAAGGAAGGGAATATGCTGTATATTTCGTTTTGGTTTCACGATCACTGCCGCTGGTGGCACCAGTGTCGCCTATGTATATAAGCATGCGTACGTTTCGAATAAAGGGATTTTGTTATTGTGTTGGTTACTCGATCACTTCTTCAGTGGCGTCACACGCCACCACTACAAGGAGTAGGTGTTGATCGTCCTCGATGACGCCTTCAAGGTTCGCAGGTTTTTCGGTGCCGACGGAAATAATGACGCTGGAGCGCGGCGTAACGGTCACCTGCTCTTCTATCACATTCAATGCATGGTTCCCTGGCGTCGCGTGGGGCGGGAGCGCTTTGTCTGAGGTTAGTGTCATCGACTCAGACCTCAGGTCGATGACGGCGGCGTGGTCACTTAGGAAGCCCATTCCAAGTATCGCATCCCCTGGAGCAGTTTGTAGGATTACAAATCTCGCAGGATAAGTCCGGTTATTGATGGTGACTCTCGCCGTGCCGACACCATTCGACTATCAGGTGGCCTCCAGCTGTCCGGATTTCGGGTCCACTCCAAGCGGTCTTTACTTTCTTCAGCTTGGTTGCGAATGGCCCACTGACGACGGAGTAGTCGGCCCTGTGTCGACGAGAGCGGTGATGTGGCCGTCGATGAGAACGTCGAGGTCGCTAGTTCGTCGTCTTGCGTTGCGGTTGGGTCGCCGGCGTCGGGTCACGGCTGCGTCGGTTTGTTCCGCTGCTTCCATGTTGCGTCGTCGGGTCTTCTTCGGTGCTTGAACGTCGGCGTAGCTTGTGGCCGAGAAGCTGCGGTTGTATTGCCGCGTTCGCAGCTCAAGCGTTTTCTCGATTGTCGAAGCTCGGCTAGGAATTCGGCGACCGTCGTGGGCGGGTGGCGGACAACTCCCGTGAACAGTTCTTGTTTTACACCCCGCATAAGCAGGCGAACTTTTGTCTTCGGGCAACGCAGCGTCGGCTTGGCGGAAGAGTCGATCGAGTCATCTCCTCCGTGAAGATGGTGACGTTTTCATTTGGTAGCTGCACCCGGGTCTCCCGCAAGGAAGCAGCCCTTTCCTTGCGGACAACGCTTGCGAACGATCGTAGGAAAGCGCTGCGGAATAGGTCCCAGGTTTGAAGTGAGGACTCCCGATCCTCCAACCAGGTTCTTGCCGCGTCTTCCAAGTAGAAGTAGACGTGGCGCAGCTTGTCTTCGGTGCTCCAATTGTTAAAGGCGGCGACACGGTCGTACGTTTCAATCCAGGTTTCCGGGTCCTCGAATTATGAACCGCGGAACGGTTGGCGGCTCCCTGGGTTGCCTAAGCAGACTCGGTGCAGGCGGAACAGTGGCTGTCATCGTCGCTGTTGTCATCGTCCGCCGTGGCTCTTGGCTTGTCCGGTAGGAGTCCAAATTGAAGGGGAAGTCCTTTCAGTCTGCGGCTGGCTCTACTGTCGCTGATTGGTCTCGGTGTCTTCTACGCGACGTGGGCTGGGTTCACGGGGACATCCGGTACATGAAAGAAGCAGCACCTCCACCAGATGTCACGTGGTCGTGACGTCGAGGAAAACCGCAGGCGACGTGTGCAAGATGAAACATTTTATTTGGTCGAACTTGTGGCCGAGAAACGGAAAGTTAATTTACAGCAAAACAGGCGGTATGCACTGATAGCGGCGAACACAGCGTCGGCCGTCGATCAACTGACAAGCGGTGAGGCGCGTCTGCATTTATACATGTGCCGTCGAATATTCCAGCGTTATCGCTGGTTGTCGCGCAAGCTCTAGAATAAGCTCGAATGTTCGCGTCTTACGCACAAGCTTAGCAAAACAATCTACAATAATCGCGAAGCTTCTCGAACAATGAGGCGTGGTTTGCGTCGAGCGTGGCTGACAGTCTCTGTGTGGGCGAAAGTGATAATAAGAAACTCACGTGGCAGTGTCACCCATTCATCCATTTTGTATTCTTGCAAATTTGATATTTCCTTAGATTTCCTTAGATTTTTTTTCCTCGATGTTTGCATATTTTTTATTGTATTGTTCCCCACCTGCCTGGTCTTCAGTGACCGCAGTATTTTCTAAATAAATAAATCAATTATGCGGCCCTCAGGCTTCAGCCTGGCGTCCTCGGGGCCTCTGCTCGATTGCGCCACCACATAGTGTCAGAAGTGGAAAGTGGCGTCAGAAACGGTTTTTATGCGTACGATCTGAAGTCTTACAAATGAAAAGGGCGAAAAAGGCATAGACGGCGTTTTCGATTACTAAGCGCCGGTGCGCTGTCATCATTTCGACAGTGACGCCATGTGATGGCTTTGTTCCGAAAAATCTAACTTTAGGGCATAAATACGTCCGAAAACTTCGTCGCAAAAATGTATTCGTGCTACGGGAACCTTGACGGTGCATTTGAAGTTCGAATTATCCATCAAGGCCGACTTTTTGGAGTCCGAAAAATCCGTATGCGAGTGTATTACACGATCAGAACCCGCGGCAGAATTATTCCAGCAGTTTAGTGCTGCCTGTAGCTCTGCTACACAGAATGGTTGGTTATAAATTGCCAATTTGGGCTTGTTGGTATAGCATGATAATTCATGGTAGCGCAGACAAAGGACAAAAGAAAGACACATTCGACACCACACAGCGCGCATATAGGCCTCATTATTACACACCTTTTTTTTAGCTTCTGTATTTCTGTTGCTGTTTTGTACGTGTGGAACGTTTCCGAGTAGTGTGAAGAGCTGGACACATGTTCAAAATGTGCACCGAGGCAGTTAGCTTGCTCTTCCAAGCTGCGTGTCTACCAAGGGAAATGAATGCGTTCGCTGGCCTCTTTTCGCCCGGTTCCAGACCATAGCGTCATCTGTGTGCGAGTTAACACTTGATATAAACTTCTGCCAGCTCTGTCTTCTGGCCTGCCGGCACGTTCTTCTACTTTGGGACTTCACGTGGTTGAAATTAATGAGGTTCTCTGCAGTGGGATAATCACGCAGCAGCGTCCTCGTTCCACCGCGGAACTCGGCATTTTAACGCGATAGCGTTACAGAGCTCGTGTCGCAGAAATTCCGGTGTCGGCGTCGCTGTCGGCACCGTTGGTTGTGAGCGAAAAATCGTCCGTGACGAAAAATCGAGAAAGACGGAAATAAAATAAATAAAATCTTCGGTCCCATTGAGGATCGAACCCGGGCCGTTCACGTGGCAAGCACGTGTCCTACCACAAAGCCACGATGTTACTTGCAGCAGCTTCGGAAAAAAAACTACATAAATTCCACGTAGTGGAAGGAGTCTCCTTAACGCATTTTGTTCGGCAGGTGTCTCGACGAAAACGAGCCCATTCGGCGATTTGTAGGCTCATTTGGGAGTCGATCAAACTACGTCGAAAAAGGCCGGGATAGTGCAGCCATCGCCGCTAAAAACACACACGAACTTTCAAACAGCTCTAAAAATGGACAACTATGTCCATGTAGCAGAAAACGTATCTAGCCAACGCCGGGTTTCTAGAGGAGGCGTTGATCAAGCAAACAGCAAACGCTAGATAATGTGCTGCCATCTGTGAGTCATTGTGAGACTCTTCATGTCTTCCGGATGGCGAGCGCGTGGCGTGTATCTTGGAGGCCATGCGACTCTTGCTTTAGATCAAAAACCTATACCATTCGCGCCCGCGCGCCGCGCGCCTGTGTCTGTGCGCGTGTATGTGTAACAATACACATTAATAAGTGGGCACTTAGTTGTTCAAGTGCGCACTAGGGGCCGGATTTCGCTATCGCGTTCAACTCTTAAAGGCGAAGGATAAGGGTCCCCAATTTCGCTTGCCACACACAGGATAAGGAATACATTTCGAAGCACAATATATCAGCGAAGCTGCAAAATACTCAGCAACAGCGTCTGTACTAATGGAGGCATCTGAGACCAGGAAATTGCAGTTAAGAGCAGGGAATTTTTCCCTACCGGCTCTATCGGCCTTCCACCGAGGGACTTGGGGTGAAATATGTAATCAGTTGTTAATCTCAGTACTATCGGGAAGTGATCGCTGCCATGAGGATTGCTCATAACTTCCTATTCAAGTTCAGGAAAGACAGCCGGGAAACTATGCTAAGATCGATGCAGAATAAGTTTGTTAGGACTATGATAGGTTGGTTACTACTCATTCAAGAAACAAACACTGGAGGGAAAAAAATTTTTCAACAACACGATCTCGCATCGGTGCGAGAATCACCCGAGAGGCCGCTGTGTGCTTTCGGATCTCCCAAAAGCAGATAGGGTTTAGGTAGCTGGTCTATTAACGCCTGGAATTCCTGTTTATGCATGACGGGGGGGGGGGGGTAGGTATAGAGGGAACAAATTGTAATCAGTTTATCTAGAAGGACAGCACGAATAGCTCTAGTGCTGTTTGCGGCAGAAGGGGCTGCAGGCGATACTTCTCTAAAGTAAAATCGCTGCACCTCCAGATGAGAGTAACATTTTCCTATAATAGTATGCTGGCAGGGGAAGTTCGCATCTAGGTGTGTTTCCTGCACACACAGCACCTTTGGACACAGTATACTAATAAGTTTTGTATAATATCACCTCCCCAGTTGCCACGTGCCAATAGAAGGTCCCGGACAAGACATACTACGCAGGCAGGAAGACTGACGCTGGTCGAACAATATGGCCGCGTCAAAACCAAAAAGACTGAGCGAGAGCGCACCCTGTCCCAAACAACTTCTTCGTTTGTTTTTGCCGGATGCGGGCTCGTGCTCGCCGCAGTTCATGACCAGGTGGCAATATCGTCAAGGTTGTGCAGTCGTCCCCTGATATTCCACTGTATTATCGTGTCCATATTAAAAGTTAGTGCGTACTACGTGTCTCAAGAGGGAGAATGATTTATTTTACGGGCCTCAAAAAGGCCCTGTAATTGGGGTTTTGTCTTTTCTGAACGGTCGAGCGAATATTGCCGCTCCTTAAGGCTCTGTTATACTCCAGCGTAACGTCGACGCGCGCGTGCGCGCGTCACGGCGACGTTACGTCAGCAAAAAAATTCGACGTGTATCTGCATGCTTTGCTGCAAATGTCGTCTAAAGACGATAGAAGAGGCGCTGCGTGAGATATGGACGCCATCTGGCAATACATCGGGAAACATGAGTGCTGTGTTGCGGGCTGGTAGTCCCGGCGCAGCAGCAGGCGAAGACCGGCGGTGACCAACGCGACCGGCGGGGACGCCAGCCAGCCCGAACACGCGGTTTGGCGCGAAGCGCTGACGCAGAAGAAACGTCCGCACTCAACGAGTACTCTCCACACACTCTTTTATTTACACGTCGCCTGGGTAAAACAGGAATGCCAGAGCGGCGCCCCATGGCATTCGTACAGTGCAATACCGAACCGAAACCGAAACACAACAATGAGCTCGTGCAGAAGGCACGGAGGAAGGCAAGTTTCAGCGCAGTCGCATTTTCAGCGCAGCTTAAAAACTAGGGTCTTTAGAATTACGTATGTATGCACTTTCTCTTAAAGGAACACACCACGTAATACTTACCTAGTGATGTTGCGCCTCAGATATGCGTTATGTTTGCTTTTTGATCGACAATATACACAAGTATGAACAGCCGTACCAGTTCAACATGTGTGGGCGGTAAGCAAGTGGTTCAACTTTGGCCGAGTAGCTGAATCGAGTGACGTGCCGACAAACAGAAAGACAGACAGACCAAAATTTCTTCGTTTAAGTATCCAAAGAAAGACTATCGTCTTTAAAACAGCCCTCTATTGTCCGGCGTCGGCTGACCGCCGACGCAGCCCACGGCTGCTGGCGCGCTCGGGCGTCGCTCGGCTCCGAATAGATCCTGCTGCATTTCGCGCCAGACGCGCCGGACTCGCATGTACAGGAACCTGCTTCGCGGGCTGTTTCGTCAGTTCCCAACAGGTGGCGCGGCGCGTTCTTCGCTTTACTGCGCAGGCGCTCCTCTAGGTGCCATCGCACCGGCGCGTTGGAGCCGCTTCGACTGTAGCGGAGACAGATTTGCGCCTGGCGTAGCGTCGCCGGCTCGGCGTGACGAAACGCAACGTCCTCGCGGGTGCTCGCGTCGGACGTCGGAGTATAACAGAGCCTTTAGACGCTGCCTGCGTTGTCCGATGGCTGATGTTATATAGCCTCGTGCAAGGTGCCAGACATACGATGCAAAAAGCCATTCGTATGTCATGCAGACTTCGTCTCGAGAGACGAAGTCTTTGACCCCACCGGGCCGGAGCCTGAGGAGACCTCCATAGCCTCTACATTGCCTTAGCTGCTGCCGCAGCCTGCGGGGGCTACTGGTGTAATCGGGATGCAGGTGGGCAGGGCAGCCTTCACTGCGCCCACCGTGGGGGCCAACGGCGATCGCCTCAGCAAGCTACGCGTAGCTTCCACGGCCACCTATGTCATTGTCGTGATGCCCCGCATTGCACCACTCTGGCAAATGATGTTTTTCCTGCAAAGTGCGGAGAGACGCGCTGCCTTGCTTCGTGGAAACTGATGTTTTGTTTGACTTTGATGGTCACGATTTATTTTCTTTTTTCTACGTAGTGCAGGACTTTGAATATGCCACGTGGTCACCATCGCAGTTTGCGCAGCGTACCTCGGCATTGCACTGATCATCCGCGGTGTGTGCCGTGGTGCCGCACTTCGCACGCGTTTGGCCTGCGAAGCAGGACCGAACCTTTGGCATTTAAAAGCGCGACGGATTTGGAATGTAGGGTCAAGTGCTGCCAACCGTAGGGTAATTACCCTACTTCTAGAGTACTTTCCGAATTTTCTGGCCAGCATGAAGTAGTAGTGCGGTAATACAATTTTCTTATAAGACGTAAGGTAATTTTAACATTTTGCTCACCATCGATCAGCGAAAAACGTAGATGATACACGCGACATCTCCGAGGGGGACCTTCCTAAAAGGATCCGAAAACTAAATCTTTGAATGAAATTGGAGCTGTCTTAATTCAATTGTCACAAGCATAGGGCAGAGAGAAAAAATGATACGTCGCACATCCGAGTGCTGGCATTGCTGTTTTTTCTCATGGATGGTTTTTCTCTCTCCATCGTCTCCCATTCGTTTTTGCATGGAGGGGCTTTTAACTTTTAGCGATGGCGGTCGATTCCACTTAGGTCGATTCCACTTATGATGGCGAAAGCCTTAGATGCCTCAAAACACGAAGTGACCGTCGGAGTCAACGAGAGTGACGCAAAAAGCACGGTTGATCCGTCCGTCATTGGAATCGATATAACAAGTAAAACGTGTCCTTACAGAAGTAGTTTAATGTTTACTGTACATTGGTATAAGAGAGCTTGCTCAATGTCTATTTGTGTTTGGCAGCTATAGGACCATTTAACGTGGATGCACCCAGGTTGACGCTTGGTGGCACATTTCCATCCCGAAACTACTGTCCATGATCAACCATTAGACAAATCTTTGTGGTAGCTGTGAAGTGAGAGCGTAATTAGAAAGAGCGCCCACGAAGGTCGCCATTCTGCGACATGGTAAAAAGTGAACACCACGGCCGGACTAGAGGGAAACGCAACGAGCGTCGTATCTGCCCAGCCGCAATTTTCGTCTCGGGGCGAGCGTAAGTGGGGAACGTGGTGTTACAGAGACAAGCGCGCGTCGCAGAGCTGTTTTTAATGTGGATGAATGCTATGAGCGAGGTCGAGGCTTGGTCTAAAGTCACCACCGCGCGGTGTGTTAAGGCATTGACAAAATTGCACTTCTGCTATTCGAAACGCGCCGAATAGGACGGACGCGTAGTAACGACGCGTTGCAGGAGCTAATCGCGGAGGCCACAGGCATGATGCATTACTTCACCACTCCCAGGCGGCGACACCACCCCATTTTGATACAAACATTTTAGCGCAAATAAAATTCTTCATCCTGCGTCGTTTACTTGCGCTAAGAGTTTTATATCATAATATGATACCAACTAGTCCACCTAGCTATCCTGACACCACCCCGCCGACTAAGAGCACTGTGAGAGAAAGTGTGAGATTCAAAGGCGCGTTTGTAAAGCCTGCAAAGTGTGACCGTTGCGCAGTGGATAGCATGCCCAGCATCTGTTGTCGCGGGCCGAGAGGTCGCGGGTTCGACTCTCGTTCATGGAAATTTTTGTTTAGGTTTCTATTTGCCGTCTGATCGTGTGCACTTTTCGACGTTATTTCCGTGGCGAAAATACGTCACTGAGATCCTGGTCGACCCCGGCGTAAGACACTTTCGTGTTAAAATCATCAGGTAAAACGACGTCACCTCATGACTTCATCGAGAGGTCGCAGACGTCATCACATGACAACATCATTTGGTCATGGGTGGGCCGCTCCTAGAGGCACGTGAGGTGCAGAAAGCTTGCAATGCCTCCGATCCCGGAGGCAGTGCAAAAACCACGCTGGAACCTTTCGAGGGCAGGGGGATCAATACAATCAACTGAGAACAAGAAAAAAAAAAAATGGCTTTCGCCTTCCAGTCATCTTAGACGAATTCATGCGGGACCATGCGAGTTTGTTCGATAACGGGATGGAGGAACGTGCCTTTTAAAACTGGCCGGTGAGCTGCGCTCAACAAAGTTCCAGCTTTTGTTGTTATTTTTATTATTACTATGACATTACGGCCTAATCTTGTCCAGCATAATTCAGGTCTCTTCCTATAAAAAACATGGCTGATCCTTCTGTCATAGGAATCGGTATAACACGAAAGTGAAACGTGTCTTCACAGACGTAGTTGAGCGTTTGTTCTGCATTCTTTCGCCCCAAGCGCGAAGGAATGAATGCTACAGCACCAAATTGTAATGTTACGCGGAGAACGGCAAGGCGCTCGAAACTTGCGATGCGCTGCTCAAGCAGAAAGGACGCGCGGAACGAACATACACAGGATGAGCGCGAACTGTCACAGTTGTAACTTATTTCTGTGTGAGCAGCACGCTCCTTTGCAAAAGCGGCCGCTGCAGTGAGCGAGGTGACCTTCGTGCTCTCAACGGAAACTTGCAGGCAGAACGCAAGACGTACAAACCACCGAGATCACGAGATAAGCGCCCGCACGAGCGACCACACCTGTCGAGGCGCGCGCTATTCCGCATTGGGGACGACTTTTAAAGCGCGCTCTTCGAGCCCTTCGCGCCATCTCGCTAATGATAACGAAAACACGCTGTACCGCCGATCTCCGAGTACCGCCACCTGCAGATGGTGTACATAAATAGCTCGCCGTTAGCATAGCAGAGAACATGCCGTCTGTGGCGGAGTCGTTTCGCGCTGCGCGCTGGCGATCGAGAGGTCGTTCGACTCCCGGTGACGGAACTCTCTCTTAGTTTTTTTTGCCATATGTTAGTCTTTATATTTATACAACGTCATATCCGTGACCGAAATGCGTCAGTGGAACCGTGGTGGACCCCGGCATAAAACACATTCATGTTAAAGTAACCCTATAAATTCACAGCCAAACTTTCAGCGCCTTATTCCAGATTAACCTTAGTTTCCTGCTTTACCTGTTTGCCTTTCCAATGTTGTCCCTAAAACCCAAGGCTTCATGTAGGCCCTAACACACCCGAGTGTATATCCTCATTCAACTAAAACATGCTCTGTCGTTTCCCTACCTTCCCCACGCACGCGCACTTCTCTTATTCATTTAATCTCGATTTATAACGGCGTGTTCTAAGGCAACCCGACCTCGCTTCAAACAACAAAGCGTTTCTCCTGAATTATCGTAAAATGCATACTTGTTTATTTTGTCTTTACCCTTTCGGTAGTTACTCAGAGCTTGTTTTCTTTCCATTACTGCTATCCTATACATCTTTTCCTGTCTCTATGACGTTTCGCTTAGCGCTTTTTGTTATATCGCTGACACTGTCAGCTGCATACTTGCTGGTGAGTTTCCTAGTTCTTTTAGGGGCGAGGCACCTTAGTGTCTCGGCGTACATCGTCGTCTGCTGTTGTAACGGTCCATTTGTGCGTAAGACAGGGTTCCACCATCCCTGCGCTCGCCGTGAGGAGAGAGAGGAGAAAACGGCGCGCGTTGACCATGGAAACGCTCTTTCTGTGATGAATGCTCGCAAGGAACGAGGGTGCGCCCTTGCCCACGAGAGACAATAGACGAGAAAATCTGGGCTAGAGGGCGCTTCCGCGCCTTCCTGAAAAGCCCCCTTGTTCGGAAATCCCATGCGGTTGCGCACGGCGCTCGCGCTGGTGTTTACATTGCGGCTGCGTGCGTTCTGTCTCGCTGCACGCGTGCTTTCTCTCTCCTCCTCCTCTCGTTTTCTGCTCGCGCTACGCGTGCGCTCTTCAAGGCGCCCGTACGCGCGTTCTCCTCCCGCGCTTTGCTGAGCAGCTCAGCAGCAGTGCGCGTGCACTTGCTCCCGGTGCTCATGTGAGCGTGCCTGCGCGCTAACCTCGCGCTGCGCTTGCTCTAGCATTATATTGAACTGGGGGTCGTGGTCTCCCGGGGTCGGTCGAGATGGTGCAGAGCACGTTTGTCAAGAGAGTGGCCAAGAAAGCCATCCTTTTGGTCGAAGGAATAGCCAGAAAATGAAAGGTTGAAAATAAATTAGCCCCTATGGTTTTAGAATGGAAAAAAGTAATAGCACCATGATTGCACAGAACATTTATGACGAAAACTTCTACGACCTCGGCATGCAAATAAACGAAAAAACAAAGCCTAATTAGTCCCCTGCTTCAAGACGTCTATGCATATGAGACAGGCGTTTATAAATGACACAACCAGCATGAACTAATTCATGTCAACCCGAGTTTGGCATGAAAACCACCAAAAAACGGGCGTGTCCCCTCGAAAACGGCTTTTAAGCTGGGCTTCTTGTAACGATTTTGGGTTGAACAGCGCAAGGGCAGAGTATGGAACACCACGATGAGAACAAGGAGAACAAAGGAACGAAGACGATATTACAAGCGCTTCGTTACTTTGTTGTCCTTGTTCTCCTCACGCTGTTTTATTCTCTGCTCTAATTATGAACCGACTAGCCCTCATAAAGCTGTTACCAATGTACAAGGGTGAAACGAGAAAGGTGCGTTCGCGTTTACTAGCTTCACTGTTCTGTTTGCACATAAGTTCTCCGGAAGGTTGAGGCGGGCTGTTTTTCCTGTTGTGGTTGCCGAAAATAGAACAGTACGAAGAAACAAAACATGGCTGCTGTTTATTTCTTTGCAATGTCATTTCAGAGCAACATAAAATCCACATTGCTAAAATTTGTGGAAACGAAGATGCCAAGCTGCATGCCGTTTCGGCTTGCAGCACTCCAGCGAATGGTAACATCTTGTGTGCTTTGACTCAGAGAGACAGGTGATATTTTTTTAAACCAATTACAAAGGCTTTGTACACAGTAGCCAATCTCTAGGTAGAACCGAACACTGCATATCCGTTGCACCAATATGGCATCTTTACGCGTTTGGAATAAAAAGGAAAAGTTGAGTAGCTTGAGCGCCCACTTTTGCGAGGTACAAGAATGTTTGTATCATATAGTGGATGAACGACATAAAAAAACGATCCGAAATGGTCTTCCTATTGGTGAGGAGTGCGTACAATAAATGATACAAGGACTTTCAAAAGCTTATCGGAAAACTAGTCGAGTTAGTAATGATAACAAATACAATCGCCATATGTGCATTTATGTGATGAATCTACTATACAGAACCCGTTCTGTCACGCGGCTGTCTCACAGGCTCGCAGGCCGCAAGTAGGATTATTGGAGAGCACTAACCAGTGCAGATACGCAGTCGCGATCACTCAGTTAAATATTTCGCGGTATGCGCAGTACCACATCGGGTTTTCACATCAGCTAGTGTTCCAGTGTGCTCTTCTTCAAGTAGTGAATGGGCGCGACGATATGTGAGGAGTCGACTAAACTTTATTGCTGTATGCGTAAGGACAACTCGGTCTGCCGTAGGACAAAGATCAAAATAAGGCACGCAAAATAAATGACGATTTGAATCTGGGTACAGCTTGCATTGGCCTTGAATACGCAGTTGCACAGTTCAAATCACTGCTTATAATCTTCTCAAGGCTGACGCGGCACTGCGCGGCATAAGAGTCGCGCGACCGACTTGTGGAATGACGTGGCTTTCTTTACAACTTGGAAATGCAATCGCCGGCAGCACTCGCTCCACCGAAAACGCCCACGCGGCAGCGCGCACTCGCTTGAGGGGCGAGCCGACGACTTTGGACGTTTTCAACGGCCCACTAGGGAGCATCCGCCGCTGGCGTCGCGCGCGCAAACTTTAGGTAGCCTCTTCTGTGCCGACGCAGGCAGCGTCTGCTAGCGAGTTTCTTTATTGAAAAAACTGACTGCTCGCGCTTTACAATCGTTCAGCGGCCACCATGTAAATATGGGCACTGGGTATTGACCTGCAAAATAGTGCCGGTGGGAGATTTCTCTTGTGCGTAGTTGAACAATAGATTCGCAGCGTGCACGTTATAAAAGCGGACTGCGGCTCTCTGTGTGGAATCTTTTTCCGTCTCTCATCCCATTAGCAGTGATTTTGCTATGGGAAACACCGGCCTTCGTCTCTCCACAGGTTTCACGTTAGTGGAGCTGAAACACCTTTCCTACATGCTTCGGCCCTCTCCAATATTTACTTTTTTCACATGTGAGTCGACGCTCTTCCCATATAAATACGGAACGCTTTTTCTTCCCATTTGCTGTCTTTAATGTTCCTTGGCCTTTCTTCGAAACTAATTTCAAACAGTGAAGTACAGTCAGACTTTATTGTTTTACCCTCCGTTATTTTTAGGCGTAGGGCAACGTGCAGTGCAATGAAAAAAAAGTTGCGTAGAGTAAGGTAGGGTAGTTTTGACCGTGACGTAGGGTATTTTCGAAAATTTGGTTGGCAACCCTGGTAGTGTCTCACAGGCAGTTTGAGGTAGCCGGTCGTTATTTCATCTGGAATTGTGCAGCACCCAAACGTCAGGATTATGTGCGTGGTTGGAATTTTTTTGTTTTTCTTTCTCATTACGATATGCTGTACCTGCACAACATACTCATCCATCCAGCCAGCCAGAGCTTCACAGTCAGTTAGGCCAATTAGGTCAGCATCTGACAGCACCTTTCACGGTGTTCACCTTCGGTGAGCAGTGATTCTTATGGGCTTGTCCACGAATGCTACAAGGTTTGCTAATTTCTAAAACTGAGTCTTGTCCTTTACCTCCACCACAAGGTCCCCGCTGGCCATCTTTGGTGGCTTTATAGCCACTTCCCATGGTCTTAGTGAGGTGCCCAGACACAAGGAATGGTGAAATGTTTCAGGCTTTCTGGTCTAATTCTCGCAATGGATAACGTGGTACTTGGGCAACGAGTCTTGTTCTTTTAGAAAGACACTGGGTGCTGCATCGTCGTCACTTTTTTTTTTTTTGAGGGGGGGGGGGGAGGCAATCAACGAAAAAATGGCTTTGGTGATCCCACGGAAAAAAGGTATCGTTCGGCAACGGCGCCCACCGCCCGCCAAGGAGACGTACAAGGGGACGTGGCAGGACATGTAAAAAGTCCGCACAACGCCAATAATACGCCATTGCTATAAACAACATGGTTTACCTAGGTTGGTAGCAAACAAAGTTTACCCTTGCCACCAGGAAACCTACAAGAGTAAATAGAAGAGAGGAGATGACAGGAAAGATTAGAAGGAGAGAAAGACGAAGATTATATATAATATATATATATATAATATATATATATATATTATATATATATATAATATATATATATATATATAATATATATATATAGAGAAGAGGAGAGAGAGAGAGAGACAAAAATAAGCTGCGATTTTCTCCTTGGTGGGTCACAGGGGTGCCGTCTACGTTAAGCGGGGGCCAAAGGGTGTGTTGCCTACCCCAGGGGCCTTAAAGGTGCAAGCACCCAGCGTCGATCCCAGGATCCCCTTTTCAGGGTGAGACGGCTGAAATCGTTTGGGAGCAGTTTTGGGAGCAGCAAAATTTCAATTTAGGAGCAGGAGAACCTTGTTTGGGAGCAGTTAGGCATTTATTATGTCGTTTTTGAGCTTGAAAAAAACAAATTTGTAGCAACTTGGAGGAAGAAAACGCACATTTTAATCGCGATATACATATAACGTTCAAGCCTTGGAGAAAGCTTTTTTTAACATAATATTGCCAGGTATAAACTACACTACCTTTTTACAAACTACGCAATTTATATAACCCGGGTAACAACATATGAAATAGATGAAAAAGCTTTTTAACTAGGTTCACTTTAATTTGAAAATAAAAAAAAAAACATCACATTTTTCAAATAATAAAAAAATCTGATTGCACAAGAATTGTAGTCACATAGCAGTAGGTCTTTGAACGGTCAATGAACGATTCTTACTAGCACGCGATTGCGACGCCTTTACGTGTAACAAGGAAAGAACAAAAGCGGTATGGCGGCCACCGATGAACGCATGGGGGGGGGGGGGTCACATATATTTACAACCACTCAGAGCGATTACCACAGCACTATGGAAGCGTCCGTTACAAAGGCGCGTAGAAGGACACGCTGGGCGCGTTAACATGTTGCGAACGTACCCTGGCGCGCTTCTAAAGTACCGTATTTACTCGCTTCTACCGCGCCCTCGACTGTAACACGCACCCGTTTTCCGCGACCAAAAAAACTGTACAACATCGATTCTAACGCGCACCCATTTTTCGTGAGAGAAATGAACAAAACAAGTCCGTAGGAGTCCACCTTCGCACATTCAGAAGAACAAGTATTTGGCTTTTAAAGAACTAAAGTTTCAAAAAAGAAAAACACAAAGTCAAACGGCGGGCCTTGCCGCTGAAACTGTCCCACTACGGCGGCGATACGAGTCGCATAATGGATCAGTCTTCGTCGCTGTCGGACAACTCCTAGTCGCTGTCAACGCTCCTCGATTTCGGCAAACGGCCCTGCTTTTGTCCACAGAAACTTTTTCGTGAAGCTTGCTGTAAAACAATCTTCTGCTTCTGTTTGCGCCGTCTCGCACGCACGTTTCGGCAACTCCGAACGACCGCGTGCGGCCCGATTTCCGTCCGTCTCTGCACATGTAATAACTTTTCTTGAAATGCGACATCGTGGTGCACTCATCGAGATTTGGAGTGGCACTTCCATGCCACCGATGCGAATGTAGAACGGGATGACAAACTCCTCAGCACACGTACGAACTGAAACAATGACAGAAATGGCCGAGGCGCGTAGGAGGCGGCCATTTTGAATGCCGATGGCAATACGATAACCGAGTTCTTTTTTTCGGTACTGGATTCTAACGCGCATGCGATTTTTCGACTCGTTTTGCCGAAAAAAAGGTGCGTTAGATTCGAGTAAATACGGTACGTTTTCCACGCTGAAAATGATGCAGGCTTGAAAATGCTTGCTTGCGGGGCCGTTTCGGCGCAGTTCGGCGCAATTTTTACAATTTTTATGCTTTCGGAGCAGCTTGGCGCAGGCAAAAACGGATCGTATCAAAAATGCCAATATGCGCAGCTTCTCACCCCTGCCTTTTCCCCCATGGCTAAGCCACGCACCACGCATGGCTAGGTGGGGGAGGGGGGGCAAACAACCCCGTTGCTCGTGTCCCTGGTGACGCGCTATCACCAACGCCTGCTTGCGCAGACGGGGGAAGCAGGAGATAAGAGGACAAAGAGAACGCGACTGGATCATGATTTCTTCTGTGTTTTTTTTTCTTTTCTCTCTCGCTCTATTTCTCTCTCTATCTTGACCGCCGGACAAATCGGCGCTCGGAGCGAAAGCAGCAGAGAAGTTCGTGATGACGATAGTTTTCGCATTCAGCAGACGACCGGCTTAAACAGCTCCGCTGTTAAAAGTTACAAAAAATGTTAAACTCCACCAGTGCTTCACTAATTTAATAGACATCGCTGATGGAAAACCGGATGACGATTGCTGTATGAAGATGAGGCCTTTTTTTTTTTGGTACTGCACTACACTACCTACCTTTTCAAACTCCAGATAACAGTGATTGCTAAAAATGTGACCTAAAGTGACATTGTCATGTTCCCCAAAAAATTAGATTTTGTCCATGCCGTGTCCAGGATATGATTATGAATGTGTATCTGATCTTGAATACAACTTCAAGAAAGGTACAGGAGCAAAAGGTGAGCAATGCTGACGGGACCCTTGTACCCACAAATGTTGAATGGAATGTTCCATGCTAGGTCTGCGCATGTTGAATGATTCCCATGCTGAATGTTGAATGATCCCATGCTAGGTCTGCGCATTGCATCATTTGGTTATCACAGGTAGACAGCACGTAGACAATCACCGAGTTCTGTAGTCAGGGGACCAAATGCTGTCTAACCGTGACAACAAAGAATGTAAAGAGTAAATTTAATTTCCATTGTGAAGGTAAGGTTAGACGATTTCATCTTTTTTTATTGCCAAGGTGAGAGTCATGAACATTATTTATAGCTTGAAACTCGGATGCACAACATACAAAATCAAAACTTCCACGCTTAGCCAATAAATACTAGCACTACGTTTGGGTGCTCCTCTGTTGCTAAACCTTCCCAATAATTTGATCAGTTCATTACTCTGTGTACAAAATTACCTGTTAAAAAAAATGGAATCTGACATCCAGTGACTGGAATAGTTCTTGATGCCTGCTTGAGCTTCAATTGGAGAAGAAAATCAATACGCTTGTCCCCCTGCAAGAACAGAAAGTGTGCCACAGTGCCAGTCTATTTTCCAACTGTATTGAATCAAAGCACATGAGTTAAAAACAAATCAGAATAAAGACTGAGGAAAACCTTGAAGAACGCTTTCAGGAGTGTTACAATGTTTCGCTTGCTAGCTTCTCATTGCTTGCCATGCTGCGCTTCTCCGTAGGCACTTCAATCGTCTGCACGTGTGACACTGGCTGTTGTAAACTGTACCAGGGCCCGTCACGTAACGAAATTACAGCTGCAGAGTGCCCATCATGTCTCTGTAAGGCAATACGCGACAATACATAGCTGCACACTTTGTGATTGATTGGCTGATGATGGTGATTTATAAATCAGCCACTTGTAAAAGGATCAGCTTTTAACCATCCAATTGTTATGCAATTCACATGACCTGGTGCCAATTCCATGCATCTGCATGTTAGCATGACTCCTTGATCGACATGACTAATGTACTTTCCAAAGCAGTTCCAAGCACTGGCGTGGCTCTGTGGTAGAACACTTAATTGCCCACGCGAATAATGCGCTTCAAATACGGGTAGCCCGATTTTTATTAGATGTTTTTAGCTTGTTGGTATACTCGTGTTACCCAAATCCTTGAGAAATCTGCACATGTGCACCTTTACGCAACGTGATTTGCTTTCACAGAACGTAACTACTACTCGCCGGATACATTTTAGTTTACGCCATATCGCGCGAATTTCGTCGCTTGTGGCTACTGGCTAATATCCGCTTTAAACAGACTCAAGCCACTGAGTCAAAATAAGCTGAGCACGAACTAAGACCACCGTTGGTTGAGCTGGTTGTGAAATATAGTGACCTAGAATACCGAAGCTGTAAACGTAAGAGGCTGGATAGGTGGTGCCATCTGGCAGGACGAGAAAAACCAGGTAAGCACAAAATCGTTATTGCAGGAAAACATGGGCAGTCTAGTCAAGAGTTCGACGAAACTTCGAATGGTCAGGGTCATGATGAGGATGTAGATGCGGTCCACTGACCAAGTCAAGGTGAAAACGTATCTGTCTTTTTCACCTTGACTTCGTCAGTGACCGTATCTACATCCTCATGGTGTATTCTGCTTGTGGTGTAAATTCTTGCAGTGGTGTAATTATGAATGTGTTGCCTTTTTTTCCCTCAATGGACACTAGCGAAAACAAACGTGTTTGTGACTGCGGTTGCACAAAGCCATCACAGGATGTGGTTACCATCGTACGGTAACCCAGTATTCCTACATTTTGTGTATATTGAAATACCGTACACGCAAAAAACCTCTATTACAGATTCACCATAGCGGTGATGGAATATTACTAAATTTTGTATAATAAATGCTGTTATCATTGGTTGTTTGGCACGTAAATGTAAGGTCACGCACGTACGTAAACGTTTTACATATCGGAAGCTAAAACTTGCTAAAAATGGTGAGGATAAAAAAACCCGAGGCGCTGCGCTAAACAGCATAGCGGTGACATGGTAAAATGCAATCCGGAACAGGGTAACATTAAGAAGTCACAGACAAACTAAAAAATCTCCATTCTTTGCTCCATTGGGATTTCGCAATCCCAACCGATGCCACGACGCTGACATCGCCTCTGTGCTGGAGGGCTCTTAACCCTACAGACGCCACCTAAAGGGGCGTCTGTAAATGCGGCAAATCGATACAACATTTCAAGGCACTTGATATTTTATTGCAAGAAAAATAATGGCATAATGTGCTAATTTATGTGGTTTATAGCAATCGTCCCAATTAATTGTAATTAAATCTCTCTTTATCTGAAGACCTTCATGCCTTGTTCTTGCATAAATAGAATCAAATCTCAGGCTACAAATATAGTTGAACAATTCATTTCGGTTATGTCAATTTTCAGCACAGAAAAATTATACTTTAGGTGGCTCACGGGAAGCGGCACGTCGAAACGTGCTAGTGCCTTCAGCAAAATAGTATGCAACAGTACACAGCAAAATGACGTTCAATGAAGACAAATTTATTAAGCGGGGGCTCAATTCCTCCAAGCTCAATGCATCCGACTTTCTTAGCCATAGTCGATTACACATACAACAAAAACAAGTGGTGTACAGTACATAGCGTGTCAAAGGATTAAGGATGTAAAGTCAAGCATGAGTGTGGCTCATTGAACTTATGCGTCGCACTTGCAGGGCAAGTGCAACGCACTAAGTGCATAGTTGTGCAGTAAGTACATAATTGCGGACAAGTGCATAATTGTGGCGGATTTTCCACAACAGATCATTGCCTCTGTGCTGGAAGGCTTCCTTAAAGGGGTAATGTCAAAGCGGCCCACGGAAGAGAGATACCGGACAAAACAAGATAAACGACCGGTTGTTGTGCCTTACATGCACTACCTGTCATATCGCCTTAAAAAGATGGCCACCAAGTGCAGTGTTCCCGTGCTCTTTCTGGCATTTGAAAAGCTGTCTCACATGTGTCCAGTTGTGAGCGACTGCGAGCGCAGAGGCCCCTCATGCAGAAAAAAACATGCTACCAATTCGTTTGCTTCATTTCGTTTAGTACAATATGCAGTTTTTAAAATATCATCCATTCCATGTGCCATTTTGGCAGCTATAGTTTGCCTAGACTGAGAGAGAGAGAGAGAGAATAGATAGATGGCCTAGACTGAGAGTTACAGAGTAAGTGAGCACATCAGACTGACCTGGAATGAGAGCTGAGTGCAAAAAAAAAAGAATACGTGTTCCAAACCTAGTATCTGAACGAAAGTTATGGTACCTTGAACATCCGTGACTGAAATCCCAGCATGTTCTAGGCTCGCTCATAAATGTTGAACTTCCCATAGCATTTGTTCAAGTGTGTTTAGAACATCCATTCATGTTTTCTTGCATTCCGCTCTCATTCCAGGTTGTTGTGACTTCCTTTTCTTCGTCATTCGTCTACAGATGACCAAACATCATCGTTATGGCTGCTCCTCACGAGCTGACGCGTGCTCACGCGGCAGCGCTGGCTCGCCCTCTTCTTATCTTTTTTTTTAGTTCCATTAAAGCGGTTCATCTTGCAAGACGTGTTTTTGGCTCGATGTTAACCGCGCCGCAGTTGGAAGGCTTAGAGGTCCAACACATGGTGCCGAAACCCGGGACCTTTAGACACCGCTGACATCATCGACGCACGGAGCCGCGACAGCTAAGAAGACGCGGCGAGATTCCCGGCGAGATTCCCCGACTGCGTGCGACAGAATGGAACGACAGCTTAGACGACGCAACAGCCTGCGGTCTCAACTCGATGTCCTGTTGGCCGAGGCGGAAGGCAACTTGCTGCGAGAGAATCGAGAGGTCACCAAAGCTACTGTAAGTGTACTCCTCGATCGAATCAGCTCCTTTTACGGACAGATAGAGAAAGTTGATGAGGCGATTTTTGAAGAGACGCCAGACGACCTGTTAGACAGCGAAACGTTAGACGCTGGAAAATACCGTGACAAGGTTGTTACCCTGACAGCGAACCTGCGCGTCAAACTGAATGAATGTCTGTCGCCTCCAACCCCACGCCCTACTAACTAACGTTACCCGTTACCTTCCGGCAAGAGCAAGCTTCCGCAGCTAGAACTCCTAAAATTTGACGGGAACCGCAGACAGTGGCCGCGATTTTGGACCCAGTTTACATCAGCAGTTCACGACAACAGCGAGCTGAGCACAGCTGACAAGTTCAACTACTTGAGCAGTCTGGTGACCGGAGCAGCCGCCTCGGCTATATCGGGATTGCAAGCTACCGAAGAGTGCTATGCAGACGCCATTGAAATTTTAAAGAAGCGTTTTGGAGATGAACAGATCATCGTTCAAGATCATCTACAAGGTTTGCTGGACCTCAAACCAGTGTCATCATCAGCAGACGTCCATCAGCTGAGGAAACTGTACGACAAAGTACAGGTTCATATTCGAAGCCTCAAGGCGCTTGTCACGAACTCGACAACTTAATGCACCATGCTGCGAGAAATCGTGTTAAGAGTTCTCCCGACTGACATGGTACTTAGGTTTCATGAGGCGCGCAAGGCATCATCAGCTGCAGCTTCTTCGAATACAGAAGATAACGAGCTTCAAATGCTTTTGGAATTCTTCGACCTTCAACTGACTTGTCGGGAAGCTGTGGCCGAACAAGAGATACACAGAAGTCGTCGCACACCAGAGAAAGGAGGATTAAAGCCCAGCCATCCACGAGACGTTTCCACGACAGCTGCTCTAAAAAGCTCAGCTAGTAGTCCGCAGAAGTGCATGTTTTGCCGTTCCGAAAGCATTCTGCTGAAGTTTGTGATAAAAAGGAGATCAGCCTCTCGCTCAAAAAGGAGATGCTTTCCAAAGCTGGAAGATGATTCCGTTTTCTAAAGCAGGGCCATTTGGCGAAAGATTGCAGAAGCCGGCTGAAATGTGGAAAGTGTGCGAGAAGGCACGCAACATGCGTTTGCGCATCGGAAGAGATCAGAAGCGACAAGGAGAAGGTGCTTTCTGCATCGGTCAATCTCATCTCCAAGCAGCCAAGCTCAGTCGTAATGCTGCAGACTCTGACGGCCACCATATCAGGAACCAAAACATCTGGTCGCTACCGAGTCCTTTTCGATGGCGGAAGTCAACGGAGCTTCATTTCCGAATGAACTTCAACTGGCTGTACTGTAAACCCACCCCTTATGTAATACCCCCTTGAGGGGTCTTTAAGGAAATAAAGTGATGTGATGTGATGTGATTACGCGAAAGCTTCCCAAAGACTTGGCTGCGAAGTAATAGAAGAGGAGACGTGACCGTAGGCGTGTTCGGTGGTGAAAACGCGCGAAAACCATGCAGAGGGTGCGAGTATCGATTCTCCCTGCGAAAGAGGAAATTCCGATTTCAATCGATGCGCTGGTGGTGGACACAATATGCAGTGAATGCATTCCGGTACCAGAAGAAAACGTTTTGAGAGAAATGAACAAGATGCAATTGGATACGCAAGCTCTCTCTCTGCAAGGAGTTGAAGACAAACAGATTGCGGTCCTATTGGTTCAGACTATTATTGGGATCTAGTAACTGGTACCGTGAAGCCTGTGCACGAAAAGCTGAAAGCTGTCGAGACAAGGGGTGGACTGTTCAAGGGCCGTTGTCTGCTACAACCAACGTAATACAGAGTGCCAGTGTCGTAGTCCTTCGAGCCACGGTGACAGAGCAAGACATCTCGAAACTTCTGACTCGGTTTTGGGATCTTGAAAGTATCGGGATCAAGGCCGAACACGAAGAAACGAAGGTCGCCGATTCAGTGCTGGAAAACTTCGAGAACAACATCAAGAAGAAAGACAATCGGTACGAAGTCGCGCTACCGTGGAAGGAAAGGGTTGACCTGGCAGAGAACTATGCAGTTGCAACCAAACGTCTGCATAGTTTGATGAAGAAACTTAACAAGGACAGCGAGCTCTTGAAAAGATACGATGAGACTATTAGACTGTACCTCGATGAAGGATCTGCTGAAAGAGTACCGGAAACAGAAGAGCATCCACTTGGACCCCTGTATTATATGCCACATCGAGCTGTAATACGAGAGGACCGATCTACTACGAAGGTACGCATCGTATTCGACGCATCCTCTCACGAATCTGGTTCAAAGTCCTTGAATGATAACCTGGAAGCTGGCCCAAATCTAAATCCTGACGTAGTGACCCTACTGCTTCGTTTCCGACGCTACAAGGTAGCGATGAATGCCGATGTCGAGAAGGCGTTCCTACAGATTGGCCTGAGAGAACCAGACAGAGATGCGCTCCGCTTTTTGTGGTTCAAAACTTCCCCACAAGTGAACAGCCCAATGCCGGAAATAGAAGTTTGGAGAATGACTAGAGTGCCCTTCGGAGCTACTTCAAGTCCTTTCTTACTGACTGCTACTTTGAAACACCACTTCAGGTCCGTAGAAACCCTCTATCCTGTGACAGCTCGACGATTGCAAAGCTCCATATATATGGACGATCTTCTGATTGGAGCCGACACAGCTGAAGAAGCTATCCAGATGCACAAAGAAATAATTGAGATCTTCAGGCAAGCTTCCATGAACATTCGCAAGTGGGCCAGCAACGATCCTCTAGTATCTGCCGCCTTCGAACAAGGAATCACTTCACAGGAAAAATCTCTTTGCTCACCTTCTGGACCTCTGAAAGTACTGGGACTTCATTGGAACAAGAAGACGGATACCTTTTCGTTCAAGCCCCAGGATATCCTCCAGTTCATACAGGAGCATCGGATTACAAAACGCTTTGTGCTTCAGGCTGTTGCAAGGATCTACGACCCTTTGGGGTTTCTTTCACCTTTCTTAGTACGGGCGAAAATCTTCTTACAAGATCTATGGAAGGAAAACCTCGACTGGGATGAGACATTGCCACCCAAATTGTCTGCTGTCTGGCTGAAATGGAGCAAGGAGGTAACCATGCTTAGTGACCTCAGTATTCCAAGGTTCCTAGCAGCCGGCGGAGAAGGCCCGTACCAAAAGGCAGCACTCCACATCTTTTCTGATGCAAGCGAGTCGGCATACGGGGCTGCAGCCTACCTTCGTACGGCCGACTACAGTGGCACCGTCCGGACTATGCTACTGATGGCAAAGACCAGAGTTGCGCCGTTAAAGACGGTCACTCTAGCGAGGCTGGAATTGATGGCAGCATTGCTTGCAGCCGAATGTACGCCTACGTCGTGAAGAATTGCGACCTTGGTATTGGTGAAGCAACTTTTGGTCCGATTCCCAGATTACACTTTGCTGGATTAACAAGGATCCCGTTACCTGGAAGGAGTTTGTGCGGAACCGGACGCAAGAAATCAGAACTTTGACTGAGTATACCAGATGGCGATTTTGTCCTGGAAAAGAAAACCCCGCCGATTTGCTCACTCGAGGCTTGTCTGCACTCAAACTGAGCCAGTCGCAGTTGTGGTGGTTTGGACCTAGATGGCTTGCAATGTCTGATACGTGCTGGCCTGTGTACGGGGGAAGGATTGACATCGAAAACGGAAAGCTCGAGGCAGCTGAGACAGAACTAAAGGTCAGTACCATGCTGTTAATACGAGACCATTGCTGCCATCGCTGATTGAAATTGAAGGATTCAGCAGCCTCACCAAACTTTTAAGAGTAACGGCATGGGTCTTCCGTTATGCCAAAAGGTTGAAGAAGGAAAATGATAGGTCTGGGGAGCTGTCTGCTGAGGAAATTCAGCAAGCGGAGTGCTATTTGCTTCGAGAGGAACAGAGATCTCACTTTGGTAAAGAAGCAGACTGTGTCGCGAGCAAGAAACCGCTCCCTTTACAAAGTCCACTTGGGCATTTTAGACTGTTCATAGACGAAAACGGGCTTCTTCGGATACAAGGAAAAGCTCCCAGGGCTGACGACTCGTACAGTTCTCGCCATCCCATCCTCCTACCAAAAGACTCACACCTCAGTAAGCTGATAATCAATCATGCTCACGCAAAGGTCTTCCACGGGGGAGTTCGAGACACTCTGACTCAAGTTCGAGAACGATTTTGGATTCTTCAAGCACGACAGTCTGTGAAGAAAACGATAAGACGGTGTGTCATCTGCCAACGCCTACAGAGTAAACCTGTTGAGCAATCTTCACCTTGTATGCCTCAGGATCGTGCTACTCAAGCCCCTCCGTTCCTCGTGAGTGGAGTTGACTTTGCGGGGCCACTATACATCAAAGGGCATCCCCACGAGCGCTCCTACATCGCTCTTTTTACGTGCGCGGTGACAAGAGCTGTTCACTTGGAACTGGTTGAAGACTTGACCACAGTGAATTTTCTTTGCGCCCTGCGGAGATTCGTATCACGGCGGGGCCTCTGTCACACTATCTACAGCGACAACGCACGAACATTCGTCAAAGCGTCCAAGGACCTACAGAAGCTTTGGCGAACGATAAGACACCCCGACGTACTCGCCTTCTTTTCCTCCTCGAAGATCCAATGGAAATTCATGTTAAGGCAGGTAGCGCAAAGAGACACGGACACAAGCGAAGAATAAGTGCACAGGACAAGCGCCATCCTGTAATGGAAATGTAATGGAAATTCATTTGCGCGAGCGCTCCTTGGTGGGGCGGGTTCTACGAGAGACTCGTTCGTTCTGTAAAAACCTGCTTGAAGAAGATGCTTGGGCGACGGCTTGTCAGTAGGACAGAGTTAGTTACTTTACTAACAGAAGGGGAGGCCGTGGTGAATTCTCGACCTTTAACTTACGTGTTCAACGACGTGGATGAACCGTACCCCCTATCTGCAGCAGATTTTCTCGTTGGAAGGAGACTGACAACGCTACCACATTACGAACTGAAAATCAACACCGAGTCTACCAACGATGCACTGAAGAAACTTTGGAGCAAGCGAGAAGATGATTTGCAAGCATTCTGGTCTCGTTGGTATAATGAGTACCTTAATGAACTCAGGAACTTTACATCCAACCAAGCCAAAAGAAATGACTCTTTGAAGAAAGGCAACGTAGTTCTACTCGGGGATAAACAGCTTCCAAGGCAACTGTGGAGTTTGGCCCGCATATAGGAACTGATCAGCGGACGCGACAGCATTGTCAGGACCTGCTCTTTACGCTTGCCCGACGGCTCCGTTGTGAAGCGGCCCGTACAGCTACTTTACCCGTTGGAAACCAACTAACGTCATCTGTCGGCGCAGGAGACTGTTGTGACTTCCTTTTCTTCGTCATTCGTCTACAGATGACCAAACATCATCATTATGGCTGCTCCTCACGAGCTGACGCGTGCTCACGTGGCAGCGCTGGCTCGCCCTCTTCTTATTTTTTTTTCTAGTTCCATTAAAGCGGTCCATCTTGCAAGACGTGTTTTTGGGCGATGTTAACCGCGCCACAGTTGGAAGGCTTAGAGGTCCAACACAGGTCATCCTGATGTGCTTACTTACTTTGTAACTCCCTCAGTGTAGGCAAACTCTTGCTCCCAAAAGAATATAAAATGTTTTCAAAAACGAGTAAATATACTAGAGAAATAATTGCATATTTCAAATCTGCACACAAATACACACAAACTCAGCAAGTTTGATCTCAATTGATAAAGAATTTTTTTAAAATCCGGACCCATGTCCCCTTAAGTGCTGTAAATGCATCGAAGTGATGAAAATAGCTGCATTTTTCAATCGGTTAAGAGCAGGGGTGCCCAAACAGCATTGATTACTACGCACGTGCAGTACGTGAAAAAATTCACCGACGATTACGACACTGCCTAATTTGAATTTTGAGGCAGTTTCGCGTTGGGGCAAGGCCAACTGTGTTTGAAGTTTTGGCTTTCCGCAAGGCATTGACTTCGCCTTAAATCATGACTTCTGTGAAGTAGGACAGCCTCCACTACACCATTATTCGTCTTTTTGCGGATCAGCGAGGTACCCGCTACACATCTGTAATTTATTTTGTGCATTTTGTTGATAATGCATGTGGCTGATGGATGGATAACTTTATTGAGATCCTTCGGTGCACGCGATTAGCACTCAGCGGGCCACACCCACGTCGGGACAGAGAGGCCTTGCCCCTCCGTAGCGTCGCGGGCCCAATGGACAGCCCAGAGCTGTGCTTCAAGGTCCGAGCTGCGTAAAGCTCGGTCCCAATCTTCCTTGGTGGTCCTGGGCCCAGGTGCCAGGGGGCAACCCCAGAGCATGTGAGCAAGACTAGCTATATCTTTACAAAAGCGACACGCATTGTGAGGGTGCGCGTCCGAAAAGGTTTTGTGCAAGAAGGCCGGGCATGGGTAGGTCTGAAGTCGCCTGCACTTGTGCTTTATTGAGTGCTTTGTGCGGTAGTGGCATGGTTCTCTTGACTAACCGTAGTGCTGGGTGAGATCGTTGTAAGTGACGAAGGGGCCGGGCTCGCACTCCCATCCTGCCGAGGGGAAGTCCGGGCTCGCACGGACGTGCGACGTGGGAATACGTGCAGAGTACACCTAAAGGCAAAGATCTATGGGAAAGGAACGTCGAGGCAGGCGTCGAGCTCATAACCGACCCGACACAAACAACGACACGGGGAACTCCCACCTGCAGGGACACCAAGCCCGACCTAGCCTTCACCAAGAACATTACTCGAGCGTCGTGGCCTAACACAGGGGTGAACCTAGGCAGCGACTACTACGTCACAATGATGACGGTAGGCTCGCACAGGACCGAGGAAAAGATATTCAAGCTAGTGGACTGGGCTGTTCAGAGAGCTGAGGGCCAGTCGGCCCGCGAAGAACGCGGACGCATCCCTAGAAAGTGGATGACGCAACTCAAGACACCACTGAAGTTCAAGACACCACGCAACTCAAAACACCACGCCTGTACACCACTGAAGGCAACACGCTCTAAAAGCACACGAAAAACACGGACGACAAAAAGTCACACAGCGCCTATGTGTGACTTTTTGTCGTCCGTGTTTTCCGTGCTCTCTTAGTTTTTTTTTCAAGAGACGGCACACGAGGCCGCACGAGACCTAAATGTAGCTTGGTGTGTCCAGATAAGATCGAGCACGAGGTCCCGGTCACCATTCCAGATTTTGATTTAATTTGTTGTAGGTCTAGGCATTACACCCAGAACAATGGTTTCGAAGTTAGTTTCGCGAAAAAAAAATTTTTCGCCTGAAAAATAATATACAAATTTGGCCGCAAGAAAACACTTTTCCGCCAATTTCGCGATTCCTGAATTTTGAGCGCGCCTAGGGAAAAAACTGCCCTTCTCGGTCACAATATTTATTCCCCTCAAAGAACAAGTTATTATTTTCCTTGCTTGTCGAAGCACTTTCGAAGAAAAAAATCACAAACGTGGCAAATCGCACAAAATACCTGTATTTGAGGAATTTATTGCTGCAAACAAGTTAAAGTGAGGATAATGAAAATCAGTGCATATTGTCACGGGGTCGTGACGTCCACGAAGACAGCAGTCGGCGCGTTCAAGATGAAACTTTATTTGGCCGAACTTGTGGCCGGCAAACTGAAAGTCAAATTACAGCAATACGCTGATAGCGGCGAACAGAGCGTCGACCGTCGATCAACTGACAAGCGGAGAAGCGCGTCGGCATTTATAGATGTGACGTCGAATATTCCAGCGTTATCGCTGGTTGTTGCGCAAGGTCTAGAATAAGCTCGAGAGTTCGCGTCTTGCACGCAATCTTAACAAAATGATCTACAATAATCGCGAAGCTTCTCGAACAATGGGTGCGGTTTGCGCTGAGCGTTGCTGACAGTCTTTGCTGGTAAAACCCGAATACATCAAAATAAAACATGGAGCGGGCGTGGCATTGCCCCCCTCTGAAGAAGCATCGTCCCGATGCTTGTGACATGTGACAGAACATAGAAAAACAAGTGCATACACAAATAAATTACAACAAGCAAAATTACAATAATAAAGCAAAAGGTACACTCCTAAGGTTCGCTAACGCGCATAAAACGGCTTATGGCGCACGACATGGACAACTTCAGATCGTGCACGGCGCCTTTGAGAGCTCGCAGTGCCGTCCGGGATCACCTCGTAGAGTCACTGGAAAAATTTCAGAGTATCGCATCTGTTTTCCGCGCGCCGCCGCCGATGCGATTGGCTTACTCGCATCACGTGACCTCTCGCCTCCATATCCCTTCCAAGCGCTTTGGGTGCAGGCGCGTTCAATGCAGAGCGTGCCCGGACATTTAGCAGTACCACGGTCCCCAGAAGTACTTCGTCGCTTTTTTAAACGCGCCATGCAGACAGGGGCGTAAGCAGACATTTTTTTTTTGGGGGGGGGGGGGCACGGGCCCGGTGTGCCACGCCCTGGCTACGCCACTGCATGCAGATGTTAGAAGAGAGTAGCTCACCATCAATCGAACGTTACTGGTGAGCTACTCTGGGAATCTCGTTTGCCGTGTGGGAAAAATTAATGTCAAAGAGCGCCGTTCTACGTGGCTGCATAGTTGCCCTGAACGAATTTGCCCCCCTCGAATAACACTCCTTCCTGCAGTGAACTACACTAACTTTGCTGGAAAAGATCTTATGCGACAGGATACTTCACCTTTTCGGTTCGCTATGGTCAGCGATATTGACAACTACATACCTTTCTATTTGCTCGGCTGTTTATATCTCGATCTGTTGAACTTGATTACGCATGCTATCCGAGTTATAAGCGTGTCACGCACGAGAGCGAAATCGAAGATTTATTAAAATAATAACTGTTTACTGGTATACCTTGAAGGCAATTGTGGCATGATCTTTGGCATTGCACAGAACACAAGCGTGGAACTCTGTTGATAAACTTGGTATAAGGCAATGCTATCAAGCGTATTTTTTACATTTGTTGCAAAAAAATGCTGCTAATGCTGCATTGCACCGAGCGTACCCTTAAAATACTGTATAGTTGGTGAGAAATGGTCACAGCAAAAAAAAAAAAAAACAGGTCCCACGCATTGAGGGAGTCGATTTTATGCGAGACCTAGGTCTATATACATACTGTGTCGCAGTAGCATGCGCTTTAAAAATTCCGGGATGTGCTATTTCTGATCAAAAGAACATAAAGCACCGTGCCGAGGAAGTTTTAATAAGAGTGCATTATGCAACAAAAAAAAGTGCAGCAGTGCAGAAACCGAACCCCAGCTGTTTACGCGCTGGCAACGCCCAAAAAAGAACTGTTTGTCAGAACACAGAAAAATATTTGCAAATTCATTGCATCGTTGGGAATATTAAGGAGACAAGTAATAGGAAATGAAACAATTAAGTAGTGATGTCGATACTTGTTGATGGCCTATTTTCTACGTATCGTAAGATAAGATGCACCTTACCTACCGCACGCCGATTCGCCCGTGCGTTCGGCTGCTGGCGTTCTGAATCAAGACGTCGCGCACAACTTCCAATTACCGTACACACACAACTTCTATTGCACATGTCAACCAGTTGAACAGCAAGTAAGGTATGCGTCAGTGATCAGTCGAAGGACGCAATGCTGAATGTTCTCGACGTTCGATAACGTTCTCGAGTGCAGTGAACCTGAACACCGACTGCAAAGCTAGCGCAAGCAGTCAAGATTCATCAAATGTTGAAGTAAATAGCATCTCGCACGATGTAACTGCGCTAATGCAACTATGTTGCATTAGCGCAGTTACATCGTGCACGCCCGGGCGTGACAGGAAACGAGACCGATGAAGCCATGAAGAGAGTTCGCGAGCACATGGCAACATTCGCCATACATTTCATAAGTTACACCGCTAACCGCGCAGTCGATCCATACCTGTCGATGACTCGAAATCACTTCTAATATCCTCTTGAAGAAACGCACACACAATGCCGTTCTGCCGAGCGTAACACGGCACTGAGGCTAAAAAAGATCGGCCACTTCTCAACACACGCTAGCAACGTGCCGGACGGTCTGGAAGGGACATGGCCGCCGCCACCCAATGTTGCCCGCGTGCAGCCTACCTTTGCGGTACTGTGATTTTCCAGTGACTCTATCACCTCGTAGTCTAGAGCGCCGAGACGTCGAAGCACCTTGTAAGGCCCGAAGTATCGCCGAAGAAGCTTCTCGCCAAGTCCCCGACGGGGTATCGGCGTCCAAACCCCCCACACGGTCACCGGGTTGGTATTCCATGTGGCGTCGTCGAAGATTATAGTGGCAGCTGTCGACCCTCTGCTGCTTCTTGATGCGCAAGCGGGCGAGCTGGCGAGCTTCTTCGCAGCGTTCCAAATAGGCAGCGACGTCGAGACTGTCTTCGTCGGTGGCCGTTGGCAGCACTGCGTGGAGCGTCGTTGCTGGGCTCCTTCCGTAGACCAACGTGTAAGGCGTCACCTGCGTCGTTTCTTGCACAGCGGTGTTGTATGCGAAGGTCACGTACGGAAGGATGGCATCCCACGTCTTGTGCGACGTCAACGTACATGGCCAGCATGTCGGTGATGGTCATATTTAACCAAATCCAGCAGTCGCTGGGCATCCCTGAGTAAGCGCAGCCGCAGCTGCAAGCAATGAGCTACGCTGCTGCAGCCCGAGCAACGCCCCCGCTCCTCGTCCACGTCAAGACGCTGCGCCGTCGCAGCAGTTCCGCCTCCAGGCAGCACCGCCGCCACCACCGACCTGATACCGCCCGCCAGCCGGCCATAGATACACGCCGAGGAAGACCGACGTTTGGCGCGCCCCCGATTACCGCCCACTATGCTACCTTTGCGGAGAAGCCGGCCACACGTACCGCCGCTGCCAGTACCGACCGATGGGGCTACACGGATTCGCTGTCAACGCGCCGCGCCCGCAGCCAGGCCAACGGCCTCGCGACATCGACGACTACCTCACCGGAACGCAGTGGCAAGAACGACGACCTTCCCGCTCGCCATCGCCCGGCCGCTACATGTCGCCACACCGCCGGCAGCACACTGGCCCAAACCGGGGCCGCTCGCCTAGCCCGTATCCGGGAAACTAAGGGCAGCAACCGAGTGAGGTGCGGTTGCTGTACGACGAAACGCCGAAGATCCTCCGCGGCCGCCGTCGACGAAAACGGGACGAGACCTCCAGAACACGACGCGAAGCAGCCGAAGCCCTGGCGACAAAACCTCACGGACCGAAGAAGACCCCACGACGCAACATGAAAGCAGCGGAACAAAAGTCGCGACCCGACGCCGCGACCCAACCGCAACGCAAGACGGCGGACTAACGACCTCGACGTACTATTCGACGGACACAACGTTACCGCTCTCGTCGACACAGCGGCCGCCTATTCCATCGTCAGTAGGTCATTCGCCGCGAAGTTGAAGAAAGTTAAGACTACTTGGGAAGGACCTGAAATCCGCACCGCTGGAGGTCATTTGATAACGCCGGCTGGAGCCTCCACAGCAAGAGTCACCATCAGTGACCGAACTTATCCTGCGAGCGTTCGTATCCTGCAGCACTGTTCCAGGGACGTGATACTTAGGATGGACTTCCTAAACGAACACGGCGCCGTAATAAACCTGAGATCTGAGTCCATAACGCTATCCTCAGAAGAAGCTCTTCCACCCCCCACGACGCCAAGAAACCACGCCTTAAGTGTGCTCGACGAGCAGGACACCATACCACTCTCTCCAGCTTCATTATTTCCGTCTGCACCGAAAGAGCCACCTACTTAGAAGGCGTCATCGAGGATACCCAGCACCTCCAGATGTCACGGGGTCGTGACGTCCACAAAGACAGCAGTCGGCGCGTTCACGATGAAACTATTATTTGGCCGAACTTGTGGCCGGGAAACTGAAAGTCAAATTACAGCAATACACTGATAGCGGCGAACAGAGCGTCGACCGTCGATCAACTGACAAGCGGTGAAGCGCGTCGGCATTTATACATGTGACAAATCAGTTCTGCGGAATTTTCCCTTTCCCTTTCGGAATTTTCCCTTTCTTTATACATGTGACGTCGAATATTCCAGCGTTATCGCTGGTTGTAGCGCAAGGTCTAAAATAAGCTCGAGTGTTCGCGTTTTGCGCGCAATCTTAACAAAACGATCTACAATAATCGCGAAGCTTCTCGAACAATGAGGTGCGGTTTGCGCTGAGCGTTGCTGACAGTCCTTGCTGGTCAAACCCGAATACATCAAAATAACACATAGAGCGGGCGTGGCAATATTTGATACTCCCGCTCTCTTTTAAAAGAATTTTCGTGGTTTTATCCTGCTCCATTTTACTCAATAGCTGGGCTGAAAGGTAAGTGATTTACCAAATACGCCGAACTTTCAAATTAGTTTTCTCAAAAACGCCATCTTTAATTTTTTAATCCCTCTGATTGAAGTCAAAGACGTCATCTATCATTCTGCATAAGAAAACGTTGCATTATTTTGGTTGCTAACAAGTTATAATGCGTCAAATGTGACCAAGTCAGCCTAGCGGCCGCGTCGTCCGTTATGTGTTGAAACTCGGATATAAGTTGTTCACAATACTTGTACGTGACATAATCAAATCAGTAGCTCCACACCAACAAATGCGCAGCCAGGTTTCATGGTTCACCAAGATTTGCCTTACGATCCGCCGCTTACAAACCCGCAGTAGCGGCCGCTCGAAGCTGCGGGCGCTCACATTACACGAGTGCCGCGTCGACTGCGGATGAGGTCCGCTTGCGCGCCAAACTACGCTCAGAGGACAAACGAGAGAAGGAATGCATCACTGTAAATTATACAGGCTGTTAAGCGCCAACAAATGTCATAATATGCAACAAAAACTCTGCCAGCAATTTCGCAGTGCGCGCCTTCACTGCAGCATGCAAGTATTTTTTTCCCTCCTCTTATGCCCGCAGCCGCAAAATATCTTGAAGAACGCTCGGCTCGCGTTTAAAATATCTGCGGACGCACAACACTACAGTATTGTAAAAGCGGTGCTTTAATGAAGCAAAGGACTTGCACTCACTTCTTTTCACAGCCGGCTGACAAGTGTTCGGGCACGAGATAGAGAACAACTGCAATTTGAGTTGTTCGACCATAGGAAGCACGCATGAAATATTTTAGATGTCAATGGCTAGCTTTTGTGTCATATATGCTGACAGAGTGAAGCTAATTATCTTTAAGCCATCAGAAGAGAGAAATCCAAAAAACGGCAGGAAGTGGAAGATGGAAGCTGCGATGAAAAAATCCGTAAACATAAATACAAACATAAATAATATCCTCCGTAGGTATTACCCAATACTGGCAAGTAACGAGCGCCTTAGAAAAGCGTTTCCGGAGTACCAAAGGTCGTGTATCGCCGCAATAAAAATTTTAGGGACATGTTAGTGCACGCAAAAGTAAACCCACATTCTACTGCCCACATAACACCTTGTCTCGTCCAAGATGTAAGACTTGTAAGCACCTTCAAGATGACGTTATAGTTAAAAGCACCGGAAGTCATTACGTCCATCATATAAAATCTAGTTTTACCTGCACTAGTTCAAACATTATCTACATGATCGAATGTTCATATTGTCAAAAACGGTACATTGGCGAAACGGGACAACCTGTTAATGTTAGATTAAACGGGCATCGCGCGGACACAGCGAAAAAGTTACCCATAGCAGTGGCACAGCATTTTAATGTAGCAGGTCACAACTTCGACGATCTCAAACTTTACATACTTCAGTCAAACTTCCGGTTCCCAAGAGACAGAAAATATACAGTCATACCTTATTCACAAGTTCAATACACTCCAGCCAGCAGGCATTAACGTTTCTAAGGGGGCTCTTGAATCTATTCGGTATGGTACATACACAACGAAAACGAATGAGAGTTAATCCCTTTTGCTAGGCATTTCGAACCTACTATTGTTAAAATGCCACGTGCTTCCATTGACAATCACTCAGTGAAACGTACACCCTCGTCCCGCCCCTCCCCCACCCCCCGCTTTTTTTTCCGTTCCTTATGACTCACCCAGTCGGCGGTGGCCTATCCCCCCCCCTCCCCACCCCTTCTCCCTCTTTTGGAGAGGGCACGAAGCATACACACACGATAGCTAAGGAAATCAGTTCCAGCCTTGAAGAAGACAAGTCCACTTGTCGAAACGTTGGCTCGAGCACCCACCCCCTGTTTACGGATTGTTTTGTTCACAGAAGAGAGAAAGCAACACATGAGCGCGCAACTGGAGGCGCTCACCGCAAAATTACCAGCAGAGTTTTTTTTGTATATGGCTTTTGTTTGCACTTAACAGCCTTTATCTTCATAGTGATGCATTCCTTCTCTCTTTCGTCCTCTGAACGTAGCTTGGCGCGCAAGCGGAGCTCATCCGCAGTCGAAGCGGCACTGGATGGATGGATGCTATGAGCGTCCCCTTTAAAACGGGGCGGTGACATGTCTGCCACCAGGCTCGAAAAAAAAAAACTTTTTTTGTTTCATGTTGGCCTAATACCTTATCTACATTGATTAAATCTATTATTATACCAAAAAATATAAATTCACGGTCCATCTCTGCCTCTTATGGCCGAATGACCTTATTTTTCCCCCATTATTTATTTTTGTTCTTTATCTCTACTTTTCTGCCACCAATACTCTAACTGTCTCTTACTTATTTCTATCGCGGACGTGTTCAGCTTTCCATTGTTGTCCCTAAAACCCAAGGCTTCCTGTAGACTCGTGCCCACAAGTATACTTGGGTGAATATCGCCACATTCAATCAGTACATGTTCCATCGTTTCCTTAGTTCCCCCGCAGCATGTACAGTGTTCGTCTTCGTTACTGAATCTCGCTTTATAACTTCGCGTTCTAAGGCAGCCCGACCTGCTTCAAACAGTAAAGCGCTTCCCCTTGAATTATCATAAAACCTTTCCCTCCTTATTTCCTTTTTTCCCTTTCGGTAGTTACTCAGAGCCGGCTTCTTTTCCATCGCTGCCATCCAATAAGTCCTCTCCGCCTCCCTGACCTTCCGCTTAATGCTCCCTGTTGCCATATCGCCCGCACTGCTAGCCGTATATTTACTGGTGAGCCTCCTAGTTCTCTTTCTCCACTGCGTGTCAACGCTTTTTCTATACAAATACCTGAAAACCTTCTCTGCCCATCTACTCTTCTTCGTTTTCCTCAGCCTCTCTTCGAATCTCATTTTGCTCTGAGCTTCCCTCACTTCAAAGCCTGTCCATCCCATATCACCCTTTACAGCCTCATTTGTCGTCTTCCCGTGAGCGCCCAATGCGAGGCGGCCCACCGTTTTGATTTACATCCATTCCTGATTGTACCTCTGACTTCATGCACACTACTGATGTAATGTGCGAGCGCCAGCAGCATCGAGCGGCCGCTACTGCGGGTTTGTCAAGCGGCTGATCGCAAGACAAAGCTTGCTGAACCATGACACCTGGCTGCGCATTTGTTGGCGTGGAACTGCTGATTTGTGATTATGTCACGTACAAATTGCAGTAAAACTGAGAGCTGGGCGAGTTGGTATGAATTCATGTTGAAACTTTTTAGCGCGCACAAAAGACGGAGGACACAGAAAACGCTCGTTTTGTACCTTCTTCTGTGTCCTCCGTCTTTTGTGCGCGCTAAAAAAGTTTCAACATGAATCACGTACAAATGTTTTGAACAACCAATATCCGAGTTTCAGCACGTAACGTACGACGCAGCCGCTAGGCTGACTTGGTCACATTTGACGCATTATAACTTGTTAGCAACCAAAATGATGCAACGTTTTTTTACGCAGAATGATAGATGACGCCCTTGACTTCAACAGAGGGATTTTAAAAAAATTAAAAATGGCCTTTTTCAGAAAACTATTTTCAAAGTTCGGCGTTTTCGGTAAATCTCTTAAGTTTCAGCCCAATTATCGAGTAAAATGGAGCGTGATAAACCCACAAAAATTATTTCAAAAGAGAGCGAAAGTATCAAAGTTATTGTGTACTGATTTTTATTATCCTCACTTTAACTTGTTTGCAGCAATAAATTCGTCAAATACAGGTATTTTGCGCAATTTGCCAAGTTTGTAATTTTTTTTTTCAAAAGTGCTTCGAAAAGCAAGAAAAATAATACACTCATAAGACTGTGGGAGGTTGGACGCACGCTAAGAGTCACAGAGTGCGGACGCACGTTGTGTAGGCTCCGCAGTATTCAAATGATTTTTGTTGAAAAATCGCAGAACTTGGCTAAAAGCTCTACACCAATCGACGGAGGAAAGCCGAACACCTGGATACCAACTATTGCAAGGTGGGCCACTTTTTCGCCACTGACACCGATAATTCTGAGTCACCACGCAGACAAACATTGCATCCGCCGCCGCAGCGGCGGGGAGAGCTAGGTCTAACGCGTCAACGAGGACGCCTGAGGCGTCCCGGACCGCCTCGACGGCGCGTCTAGCACCACGATGGAGGTCGTAAGTGTGGAAGTGGAAGATATGCAACCGGAGGACTTTACCAACGACGCCGGATGGTGCGAAATCCGCAGAAGAAACATCACGAAAACATCCGAAGGGATTTCAGGCCCGAAGAGAACCATGCTAAGAGACGCTGCTGCGCCGACGGGCGCGCCTAGGGACAGCAAGTGGAAAGGTGAACGAACCATACGGCAAACTGCTAATGCAAGCCGGCTTCCTCGTCTACCGGCAGAAGATTACAAAGTGATCGTGCGACCACGAGGAGGACTCAGCGTTTCGGAGCACAGGCAGGCACGCATATACTGCTGCCTGAGAAACGCCGCTGGCGTCGGTCGCGAAGCAGCAGAAGAAGACAGTATATGCATAAACTACAAGCAGAATATTGTTGTCGTCAGCACGCCGTCCGAAGAGCGAGCCAGGCGGTACGGAGCCATCACGAAGATACGGTGGGAGAGCAAGAACACGAAGCCAGCGGCTACAGAGCCGCGCCGAAAAACACATCTAAGGGACTCATCAGTGATATCCCAAGAAGAAAGTTCCGAAGATATTATAGACAACCTAGTGACAGCATAGAGAAACCAAGCATATTACACGCGAAGAGGATCGGCAACCAGACAATGTAATCGTACTCTTCGACGGACTTCACGTGCGAGATACGTGAAATACGGAGCACTCATCGTCCGGTGCTCGGTATACAGAAACACATTGACATTTGCTACGAATGTGGGAGGCTGGGACACAGAGCGGACGTTTGCCCCAACCCAGACGAAAAAATATGCAGAGGATGCGGCGTGGCGAATCCGACGCAAGAACAACCAGTGTGAAGCAAGATGTCAACTATGCGGACAAGGTCACTTTACGGGAGACAGACGCTGCAAGGCAAAAATACAAGATACCGTATTGGTCGGCAAAGACGCTGGGAGCGACGAAGAAGAGTAGAAGCGGAGGCCGAAACACCTACGGCATCAACGACTACAACAAACGAGCTGGCAGAGCAACGAGCGAGAACACCCAGGGATCAGAAAGCCAACGACAGAAGGCTCACCCGGGACCATACGAGGGGAACAGTCAGGAAAAGCCCGGTCGCAGGCCCAGGTCGAAGACCCGATCCAGAACACGTTCGAGAACCCGATCAAGACCACGGCAATGGCAAGATTGCATCCACCAAGGAGAGGTACACCCCAGGCACAGGTGAGCTTTGCATACGCGGTCTCTGACACTGCTGTTGTACCTAACACGCGCGGGGTCCGCCTTAGAACAGGAAATAACACAGTTCAGACAGTTGTTAGAGCAATAACGCGAGAAAACGCGACGCTATGCGGCTGAGAACAGCTGCATAGAGAATTCGAGTAGCCAACATGGCGCGCGTAATGAGTACACAATTTGGCAGTGGAATTGTCGTGGTTTCGTCGTACAAGGGGTAACCTGCAGCGAGCAAGCACCAGATGTAATCGCCCTCCAGGAAACTGGGGGGACCGCGAAGTTATCAGGTGTCACAAATTAGCGGGTTATAAAGCGCGCGCGAGGCCGCTTTCAAACTGCTACGAGACAGTACGGCGCGAACCGCTCGCCAAGAAGCGCGAAAAGACGAAAAAAACAAGCATCAAAAGACGCCGGCGCGCCGCTCCTCCTCACCCAATCGAGCCAGGCGCAGACGACGCGATCAAACGCCGGCAAATCCTGGATGTTTCTAGAAGGAAGGGGGACGCATCCGCGAGCGATGCCGCCGCGATTCGAACCTACGAGAAAGCTCTCGCCCTTTCCCCAGGCTTAGCTGTACTGCACGCAGAAGAAACATCCGACGCTTCTAGAACCCAGGGGAAGGGATAAAAGCGTGCAATCGACGGTAGTGGAGTCGAGAAGTCGGCGAAGGAGTGAGCGAGTCAGTCGGCCCGGTGATGGTGAAGTTACGCTAAGTGTGGCTCCGTTAGCCAAAGAAGACGTGTTTATGATGGCGTGCGGTCGGCCGATCGTCAATTTGGAAGAATTGGATGACGACGCCGTGTGAGCCGTGACAAGACACGACGACGGTTGAGCTACGACGATCAACGCTGGAGCTGGCGTGAGTGTTTCCTTGAAGAGAAGCATTCGATTACCGTCCAAGTATTGCGGACTGGATACGCCATTGTATATTCAGGACTTTAACGGTCATTGAATAGTTGTAATGCATGCGATTGCATTTGTAGCGTGTGATCTGTTTGTTTAGCTCCCGTTGTGTAAACACCATCTGAGTAATATTGTGAAGTTGTAACTGGTACCAGCCGAGTGCGCACGTGTTTGTGTTATTTGTATTGCCTTAACTGAGAATATATTTCGTTTTCGTTTGTGTTATCGACTCTCGGCTCTGACTCGGTCTTTGGACCACAACCGGCGTTCGCTGGCGCACCAAAGGACCAACTCTAAATTGTCCGTGCTTTCGTGGTGCGTTTTCGGAGGGCCTTGACGCCAGCCCTTAGAATCCGCCCGGCGATTGCTGTCCCATTAATGGGATTAGTGACAATTATTCTGGCGTCCGCGACACAGGACCTTTTTGGTGCAAAAGTGTGTCCAAAGTAGGGAGAAAGAGCCTTGAGACGTTGATAGTGCTTGCGAACGATTTTTGTGTGTTGCACCGCGTTCTCGCTAACCTGTGCAGAGAGTGTTTGGTATTCGAAGTTAGGCAGAGGTATTGTGCACGCGGCTAGGTTTTGTTTGACGGGCATCATGGATCTCGAGAAGTTAGTTGCCCTTGGTGAGAAGATGGGTCTTTCTGGGGCCGAACTACGAAAGTGGGTGAGCCAAAAGGAAAAGGAGGCGGTTGAGAGGGCTAACAAAGAGAGAGAAGCAGAACTAGAGAAAGAGAGGTTGGCAGCTGAGAGGGTCAAGGAAGAGAAAGCAGCAGAGCTCGAAAGAGAGAGGTTGGCGGCTGAGAGGGCGAAGGAAGAAAGAGAACAACAATTGAAACTAGAACTGGAGAGAGAGAGGCTAGCAGCTGAGAGGGAGAGCAGAAAGAGAGGCGCAGATGGCTGAGAGAGAAAGGCAACGGCAGCACGAATTGGAACTCGAACGGCTCCGTTTGCAGCAGCGCATAGAGACGCCCGTGCAAGCTAGAGTGGAGAGCAGTGAAAGGGAAGATCATAGCTTCCGTTTGAACCCAAGCAAACTGCTTGTGGGGTTTGATGAAAGGAAAGATGACCTTGATGCATACCTGCACAGGTTTGAGACAATAGCTAGAAGCCAAAATTGGCCGGAGCAGCAATGGGCAACAGCTTTGAGCACTTGTTGAGTGGCGAAGCGCTCAGTGTGTACGGTAGGATGACACCTTCCGATGCAGCTAATTACGGAAGAGTAAAAGCTGCTTTGCTGAAGCGATTTCGATTCACCGTGGAAGGCTTCCGAGATCGGTTCCGTACGGGAAAGCCAGCTGATGGCGAGACGGCAACGCAATATGCCGCGCGACTCAGCCATTATTTTGACAGGTGGATCGAACTTTCAGAGACGGCGCAGGAGTACGGTGAGCTTAGAGAGCTTTTAATCAGAGAGCAATTTCTCACCAGTTGCCACCCGAGCCTGTCGCTGTATCTGAAAGAGAGGAGAGCTAAATCGCTTGAGGACATGCTTGAGTTGCCCGATCAATTCTTAGAAGCGCAAGGCGGCACGAATTTGGCCAAAGTAAAAAAGGAAGTCCACGAGGAGTCGAAGAAATCGGCACCTGACGAAAACAAGCGTGCACCGGAGAGTGTTCCGCGATGTTTTCTGTGTAACCGCGTGGGTCATCGCGCTAACAGCTGTCGGACTAACTTCTCACGCCCCAGTGTGATGAAGTGTTTTAAATGTGGACAGACGGGGCACAAAGCCGACGCATGTCGAAGCGATGCGAGTAAAGTCCCAAAGCAGCTTGTGCGTATGCCCGCCAAACGAGGGAACAGAAGCGATCAAAGATGAATTGGCCGATGTGAAAAGCGGGAAGAAGATAGATTTCATTGGTGCGGCGGTGACAACAGAGTCAACGAAAGGAATGCCGACACTTAAGGGGAAAGTTGGTGGAAAGGAAGCCACGGTATTAAGAGACAGTGGATGTACCACAGTGATCGTGCGAAAGAAATTGGTCCTGAGAGAGTGATTTCACAGGCACTAACCCTACCCGGTTCGCTTGCTTGATAGTTCCATTCGAATGCTTCCCGAAGCCAAGATTGAGGTTGAGACCCCTTACTTCAGCGGGAGAGTTACGGCCCTGTGCATGAATAACCCCCTGTTCGACTAATCGTGGGAAACATCGACGGAGCTCGAGGGCCATACGATCCTGAACGTTTGGGAGAAGCCCGAAGATGGAGCACTCGTCAGTTCGGGAACCGCGACAAAAAGGGAAGCGCGGAAGGGAATTCATGAAGGATGTTGCCCGAGCTCCAATTGAAGCCGAGGTGTCACCGAATGGCAACAAGGAGGCACAACGGTCGCTGTACCGCCCGTGAAGACGCCGCCGAGCAGGTGACATTGCAACTGAGCGGCCACCATCATCTGCGGCTCAAAGATGACGAAGGTGGTCGTCCAAGCAAAACACCACGGCGCGCAGAAGTTGGCGAAGCACCGCGAACGTTCTAACGAACGCGACCACGCCTTGCTAGCGTCGAATGTGCCGACGGCAGCCAGAGGGCGCCCCCTCGGTACCGTCAAATGGAACGACTCGCAAGAAAAAGAAGAGAAACAAAAAGAGAGCGAGCGAGCACCGAAAAGAAGGGGCGCAAGGCGCGGCACGATTAAACAGTATAGGGTGTTGGAATTGAATTTGTTTGAAGTGTTTGAATTTGAAAGTGTTTGAAGTGTTATTATTCCCTGTGTCATGTGTGTATGGCTAGTGAGCCCGAGTGTCGTTTACTTGTTTTATGTGTACAAGGCTATTGATATAACTGTATAAGCGTTGTAAATGAAGAGCTTTGTTTTGTGCGTTCGCATTGTTTTATACGAATGTATGATGGCGTTTTGTACTTATGTACTTGTGTTTATCTTTCATATGTTGTGACATTGAAATGCCCTGTGAATTGTATTGAGAGTTCTATTATGAATGTGACGCGCATTTTGTGTGGACTGAATTATGGACTCTGTCTGTGGGACATTTTTGGACGTGTATGTGCGCGCTAATTTGTGTTGTTTGAATATTATGTGATAATATTCTTGAAGTGGGGGGCAGGTCACAAATTAGCGGGTTATAAGCGCGCGCGAGGCCGCTTTCAAACTGCTACGAGACAGTACGGCGCGAACCGCTCGCCAAGAAGCGCGAAAAGACGAAAAAAAAAAGCATCAAAAGACGCCGGCGCGCCGCATCCTCCTCACCCAATCGAGCCAGGCGCAGACGACGCGATCAAAACGCCCGGCAAATCCTGGATGTTTCTAGAAGGAAGGGGGGACGCATCCGCGAGCGATGCCGCCGCGATTCGAACCTACGAGAAAGCTCTCGCCCTTTCCCCAGGCTTAGCTGTACTGCACGCAGAAGAAACATCCCGACGCTTCTAGAACCCAGGGGAGAAGGGATAAAAGCGTGCAATCGACGGTAGTGGAGTCGAGAAGTTGGTGAAGGAGTGAGCGAGTCAGTCGGCCCGGTGATGGTGAAGTTACGCTAAGTGTGGCTCCGTTAGCCAAAGAAGACGTGTTTATGATGGTGTGCGGTCGGCCGATCGTCAATTTGGAAGAATTGGATGACGACGCCGTGTGAGCCGTGACAAGACACGACGACGGTTGAGCTACGACGATCAACGCTGGAGCTGGCGTGAGTGTTTCCTTGAAGAGAAGCATTCGATTACCGTCCAAGTATTGCGGACTGGATACGCCATTGTATATTCAGGACTTTAACGGTCATTGAATAGTTGTAATGCATGCGATTGCATTTGTAGCGTGTGATCTGTTTGTTTAGCTCCCGTTGTGTAAACACCATCTGAGTAATATTGTGAAGTTGTAACTGGTACCAGCCGAGTGCGCACGTGTTTGTGTTATTTGTATTGCCTTAACTGAGAATATATTTCGTTTTCGTTTGTGTTATCGACTCTCGGCTCTGACTCGGTCTTTGGACCACAACCGGCGTTCGCTGGCGCACCAAAGGACCAACTCTAAATTGTCCGTGCTTTCGTGGTGCGTTTTCGGAGGGCCTTGACGCCAGCCCTTAGAATCCGCCCGGCGATTGCTGTCCCCATTAATGGGATTAGTGACATCAGGATACAAGTCATATAGCACTGTGCTGAAAAAGCAACAGTAACCACACTGATACATCGTAATATAACGGCTGTAGAGCACGACACTGGCGTACGAAACATAGAGCACGTCCTACTAGAAATTCTCCCGTCTCGAAAAAAGGAGGGAAGCTTGTTTGCGCTGAACGTATACAGTCCGCCACGACAAAAGGTAAAGTTTGGCTCGCTTTTCCGCAAAGTGCTAAACGTAGCGGGCAGACAGGCGCTGATCGTCGTGGGCGACTTTAACGCACCACACGCCGCCTGGGGTTACACCATCGAAAACGTTAAAGGCCGCAACCTGTGGAACGATGCGCAGCACGAGGAGCTCACGCTAATACCCACAAGACCCTAACAGAATGGGCAACAGCGTCAGTAGAGACACCACGCCGGACCTGACATTCATAAAGAATATATCCAACGCGCATTTGACCAACACTAACGTAAATCTAGGCAGCGATCACTACATTGTACGCACAATGCTACAAGCAGGTCCGCGTAAAAAGAAAGGCAGAAAAAATAATGTTAACCGAGTGGGACACCTTTCGTAAGATAAGAAAGGACGATGCCACAGAGACAATCGAAGATATACAGAAGTGGACAGACACACTCCAGCGTAGCGTGGAGAAAGCCACCAAACACGTTCCCGAAGAGGCAGGCATGGAAGAAATGGACAGCAAGCTCTTACACATGTGGGAGGCCAAACGCAGCCTGCAAGAGCGCTGGAAAGGTCAAAAGCACAACCGGCGTCTAAGAAAGAGAATCGTCGCGCTCGAAAGAGACATAGAAGACCACGCAAACAGGCTGTCCCAGCAGCAGTGGGCAGGCATGTGCACTTTAATGAACAGGCAATTCGGAATGTCCAAACTTGGAATATTCTCCGAGGCCTCCTTGATCCAGAAGGCACAAAAACAGCACAAAGACAAAACCTGCAACGGATACTATACAGCTACGCAGGCACAGAGGCAGAGCTCTTACGCGAGCTACGCCAGACATACGTCGGAGATGCAACAAAGACACGACTCCCAGAGTACCAAGAAAAGGATAATGTCGACCTCGACGCCTCCATAACGGAGGCAGAGATTCGATACGAACTCGGACGACTCAATCCCAAGTCCGCCCCGGGTCCCGACGGTATAACAAAATAAAACACTTCGCAACTTAGATGACGAATCCGTCATTGCTCTCACAAAGTACATAATGAATGCTTGGAGAAGGGGGCCATACCCCAGCAATGGCAAACCGCCAAAATCATATTAATACCCAAACCGGGTTAAAAAGCCTCTCATAGGAATCTTAGGCCCATCTGATGACGTCCTGCATCGGAAAGTTAATGGAAAAAGTAATTTTAACGCGTCTCGTCAGATACATGGATGACAGCGAGCTATACCACACACCATGATCGGCTTTAGACCAAGACTTTCGACGCAAGACGTCATGTTGCAGCGAAAGAATGAGATCATAGACGCCGACACCTGGAACAAAAGCCATTCTGGGCCTTGACCTGCAGAAGGCGTTTGATAACGTCACCCACGAGGCCATATTGCGCAACTTGCAAAATCTACACGTAGGTCGGAGAGTTTACGATTACATAAAAGATTTTCTCACTAACCGTAAAGCCATAATCATGGCCGGGGAAGCGGAATCCGAAGAATTCGAACTAGGCAACAAGGGAACACCACAAGGTTCGGTGCTTTGCCCTTTCCTTTTCAATGTGGCGATGCTCGGTCTACCCTCAGAGCTAGAACACATCGAAGGGCTTCAGCCCAGTCTCTATGCGGATGACATCACCTATGGGTGACGGGCGGGAGCGACGGTTACATAGCAAGATTTTACAACAAGCTGTAAAAACGGTAGAGCAATACGTTGAGAACCTTGGCCTAAAATGCTCTCCTCAAAATCAGAGTTATTACTCTACCGACCTACAAGCAGAGGACGCAAGCGCATTCAAGAACGACCCAAACATCACAATCTTAGCAGGGGGCTACCCAATACCTCAGGTACAACACATAACAGTTCTGGGACTCCGAATATCCGAGAACGGACATAACGGAGAAGCAATAAAGTTGCTGGATAACAACATCCATCAAACTATAAGATTGATTCGAAGAATCGCCAACAAGAACTACGGCATGAAAGAACACACCTTAGTGCAGCTCATCCAAGTCTTCGTCGTCAGCCGCATAGTGTATGTGACCCCATAGCTCAAGTTGCAAGTGGCAGAAAAACAAAAGATAGAATGCATGATAAAAAAGGCATATAAGCAAGCCCTCGGATTACCGATCACCACATCTAACGAAAAGTTCGAAGCGTTAGGAATGCATAACACGCTAGACGAACTTATTGAGGCTCATACGATAGCGCAATGTGAACGACCTTGCGCAAAGCAACACGGCAAGACACATCCTGCACAAAACTCGCAATAACGTACGCTGGCCAAAGCGGCAATAAATACAACATACCACAAGAAACCAGAGAGAGCGCATCATAATACATCTGTTACCCAGAAACATGCACCCCGAACATCATCGGGAGAGGAGGAATGCAAGAGCGAGAGCACTACACAAGAAGTTCCAACACGACGCGGACGTGGTCTATGAGATGCGGCCGAATATGCTGACGGTCGACAAATGGCAATAGTCGCTTCAAATCAAGCGGGCCACCTGCTGGCTAGCGGCACCATTAAAACAGGAAATTCGGAAATCGCGGAGGAAACGGCCATAGCGCTGGCGCTTGTGTCCATAACGGCCAGCGTCGTAATCAGTGACTCTAAAGCCGCGGTTCATACTTCGCTAACGGAAGGGTCTCGAAAGAGGCGTTAAGGATCTTAAATAACTTCCGCGGAGAGCGCGGACGTTTATGTTATATGGACGCCCGCCCACTCCTCCCTCCCGGGCAATGAGACCGCACATACCCTAGGTCGAGAGTTAGCGAGCCGAGGAGGGGCAGGAATGATGCGAAGCCCGCGTGTGGAGAGAGACCGCATGTTCAGATATAACGAAATTACCAAGCACTACAGATTAGGGAGGCAGCATTACCCGCCACCACACTCCTCATTAAATAAGCAGCAGGCGACAGCGTGGCGCCTATTACAAACAAACACGTTCCCAAACCCAATCGCCTATAATCATTGTTACCCGGACCTCCACTCCGACAGATGTAAACACTGCAATCAGCGGGCGGACCTCACACACATATCTGGGTTTGCCCCAACATCGTGAAGAGGCCAAACAACACATATATGAATACGGAGCCGTGGGAGACCGCGCTGCTAAGCTCAAGCATCGAGGACCAACTACTGGTCATCAGGCAAGCCGAAGATGCCGCTATGGCCCAAGGACTCTTAGCTGCCATCTAAGTGAGGGGAGATGCACTCCTCTGACACTTGCCGTTTCAATAAAAGTTGCTTCTCTCTCTCTCATAAGATTGTATTTAACTTGTTCTTTGAGAGGAATAATATTGTGACCAAGAAGTGCACCGTTTTTTCCCTAGGTGCGCTCAAAATTCAAAAATCGCGAAATTGGCGGAAGAAAGTGCTTCTGGCGGCCAAAATATGTATATTTTTTTCACGCGAACAAAAATCTTTTTTTCGCAATACTAACTTCGAAAGCGTTGTTATGGGTGTAATACCTGGACCAACAGCAAATTTCATCAAAATCGGAAATGGTGACTGGGACCTCGTGTCGATCTTATCTGTACACACCCAGCTGATGACGATGAAAATTATGGCTGAGCACTTTGCAGTGGGTGGGAAGCATTAAACCACACACTCGCTGCCCAACAAGCATTGTGTGATGACTCGTTGTTATTTTATTCTTCTGCCTTGCTCGACCATGACACCTGTATAGGGTCTTTTTGCAAATGAGTTTCAAGCACTAGCGTAGCTCTGTGGTAGAATATTCGACTGCCACGCAGAGGGGCCGGGTTCAAATCCCATTCGATCCTGCCACCAACGGCAACGACGACGCCGCTCAACGCAGGACGGACGCCTAAGAGCTGCACTCTAAAAGTAATGGATATGATCACCAGCATTACCACGAATAAGGGAGGGATGATGGATAGGCCTGACTGGCTGTCCAGGCGGCGCTGCGAAAACGGTGCTAAAAAGCGCCCCCTACGATAAGTTCTTTGGTTTCGAGTAGTCAGACTGGCGGCCGCATGCAGCACTAAGCTCAGATGCGCAATGGAGCCGCCGCTGTCGGTTGTGCTGCGCTTTGGATCTCGGCCAATTTCAGGCGTGGCTGAGTTCTTCAGGCCAAGCAATCTGCGTAAACGCAAGAAGCTCGTCAACGTCAAGTATGTTTACGACGTGCAGGAGATTGAAGGAGCCATTTCGGCGCGCTGCAACTCGCAAGTGCAGCGAATCTCATACGACGTTGAACTCGAGTTAAGTTTACGAGGCATGCTCGCGCGATTAACGACAGTGCATAAACGAAAAGATTGCTGTTAAGAAAGCCGAATGATTTCCATTACACGACGAAACGGAATCAAGAAAGGTCCAGTGACGAAGGCTAGCCGTCGGCGGCCCGAATGAGCGCATTCGCGCCGTGTGCCGTTTTCTGCCGCATTCAGTCGCAAACACACTTTTCCCCCATGCACGGTCGTAATTTTCAACATTTGCTTCTAGGGAATTCGTCAAATTCTCTCAGCGTGCGGTGGCGGTCGAGAAGCGACGGCGCGCAATGTTTACAGCCGGCCGCTGGAAGCAGCCGGCTGTAAGCTGCCAGAAAAATCGTAGGCACATACGCAGGGTGACTCATGGCATCGTTTTTCTCGTTTCCCACGAAATGCCGGCTGCATATCCTCGTGATCGCCGTCGGCAGCCACAGCGTGCCGTCTGGACTGCACACAGGGAATATATACATATATAAACGCGTGCACGCGCGTACGAAAAGTAATCAGCACGTTGCGTTGCAAACCACCCCTACTGAAAAAACCTATATGGTTTCATACAGGATCCGTATGGTTTTATACAGGACTTACAGGACTAAATATAGGAATTGTATAGGACCGTGTGGGGGTATATAGGATCCAAACAGGATCCCAATGGGACCTAAACAGGACCCATATGGTGGTATATAGGACGCAAGTAGGACCTACAGAGGACCCATATGGCGGTATATAGGACTCAAATAGGACCTCCAGAGGACCCATATGGCGGTTTATAGGAAACAAATAGGGCCGCCCAGGACCTATATGGCGGCATATAGGATCACACAGGAGTTGTTTTCTTTCATCCGCTCTCATTCAAACCTCTCACAATCTCTTCCTGATCAATAGTTCGCCTTTTTATCTTTATAAGTGGCAGGACAGCACTTAATTCTCAATGTTATCTTTCAAATTCCTTTCATCTCAATCTATAGCTCTCGAACCAGCTGGCTTTTTTTTTATCTTGACAAGTGGCGCGTGCAGCACATAATCCTTCGCTTTCATCTACACCTCTTACATCTTTTTGCACGCGCACCCCTTACAAAAATGCACTTTGCGTGTCAATTGACCCCGAACCGAGGCCTTTGTGACTCAATAGCTGGTGAATTAAACGGCAGCTTCTAATGAGTGCCCTCAATAAACATTGAATTGACATTAGGCTTGAAATATTCAGTTGACTCTCACTCATTTTTTTTTATTTGACATACATTAAGAAGTTTTAATTGACCCACGGTCACTACACATTTAATTGAGCTAGTATTGAGCGCTCTCAATAAGGATGTTGACACCTGCATTAGCTTCTGGGGTAGAATTACAAAACGTATTGTGTGTGTGTGTGTGGTGTGTGTGTGTGTGTGTGTGTGTGTGTGTGTGTGTGTGTGTGTGTGTGTGTGGTGTGTGTGTGTGTGTGTGTGGTGTGTGTGTGTGGTGTGTGTGTGTGTGTGTGTGTGTGTCATATGGCCAGCACCACTATTGGCTGCAGTTTTCTCTTACGCATATTTTTCCATTTTTCTGTAAGACACGTTCGTTAATAAGGGTCCTGAATTAGGCATAAACCAAACTTGAGGATACAGTTACAGCACTCAGTGGAGCAGCATTGTATTACATAAAACTGCATGCAAGCATATGCTTTCAGGCACTGACTGTGCGGCGCACGTCTTTCTGAACTGTGTAGACGGATCGTGTCGCGGTCAAGTGCGACACGTGCATTTGCTTCAATGATGCGCTAAAATGCTGCCTTCCAAAAATAGCAAAAATACCCTTGATTCAAGGTTTATCGAATGTGTATTCAATGCTTTGACAGGCAGTGTCTTATCATTATTATTTATTACTATTTATTCATGAGAAGTACGATAAAAATGGGGATAAAACACGTCGTGGTAGCCGGCTTACGCGAAAAGAATGCGGATTCGACGAACGCGTCTTTCAACGGTCGTGCATTTTTAAGCTGCTCTCCCCTGTGGGGGGAAAAGGCGCGCCCTATTGTTCCGAAACTCGCCTGTCTGGTAAGTGGCGGGCCGGTAGTCCTTGCACGTGGCGAGACCATGAGCGGGGAAGAATTCTGAGAACGCATGTCCCAAACTTTCGCTGCACAGGTGCAAGGGGGCCCGTCTACTGTTGCGATCAAGAGAATAACGCGAGGAAAAGATCAATTTGTGTTTTATAGGGTGCTAATACTGCGCCATGAAAACTTGATAGTTCACAAATAAGCTTCGCAGAATTATTGGCAGTTACACCAGTGTAAATTTCTGACGGTCACTTTAGTTCTTGTTGTGTATCCCTCCGCGCCGCACTTTCTTCTTCAGAATTGCCACCAGCGTCACGAGTGCGGATCGTGTTCGTCACTTGCGATCTCTCTTGCTCTGATTTCGTGGACATCGAGTACCACGATGTGCACAGGCTATCAGCGAAAGTGTGAAGAAGCTACTTCGCTCATGTGCTGCAATTGTGGCCGTACATGGAAATTTGTTTCGGAAGAACGGTTGTTCATCAGACCCCAGCATCGCAACTTTCCTGCGGAAAAATGGACACCTCAGCCTACATGCAAGACTCCATCGCAGCTTCCCTTCTGCAAAGCTGCAGAGACAGATACCGTCACCATGACGTGCCATCAACATTTTCTGTATTTGCTGGATCTCCAAACAACGCGCCTCTGTTGATTATCTTTGAAGGTAAGTGTATCATTTTCACTGCCTTCGTGCTTTCTACTCGAAGTCATGAAAACTGAAAAAAAGTATTGTGCGTTGGATGTTGTATCAGTATGCAACTACGTAACTATTGTGGTTACATTATTAAACCGTCCTCTTCTAGCTATTCTATTTTTATGACACGATTTTCTCTCTTTTTTTGTATTTCTTACAGGCAGGCCTTGCCCTGGTTATTCGGAAACAGGCGCTACGCCAACTAAATGATGGCATTCGTCCCTATTGGAGTTTTCGTAAAAATAAATATAGATGTTAACAGATCTGTGTTTTCCATTTTGACTTGAACACTTTACAGAACACCGAAGGTCCGCTGCAGCTTACCAATGAAGAAATCACAGCATCTGCATCACTGTGCGTGTGCGTGTATGGTGCCGTTTTATTGCGGAGATGCCTAAAGATTTAAATAAATAATCAGTTACCAATATTCTTGCCTGATCGTTTTTCTTCAAGTATATACGTAAGTGCAACAGTGAATTCTTACATTCTTATAATTAGACTGCTGCGAGATATCATTACAGCTTGAATTGCTGCATATATTTGCTTTTATTACACGCTTCATAAACTGGCATGTCTTTATCAATATGTTCTTTTGCTGCACGTCATTTGTGACCCAAATCGCTGATTCGGCCCATGTTACCCATATCACCTGTAACACCCATATATCAACCTACCTGTATCACCTATACGACCTATATCACCTATACAACCTATATCACCTATAAACCTGTATCACCTATAAACCTGTATACCTGTATCACCTATAAAGCCGTATCCCCTATACGACCTGTATCCAATAACATCATATGTATGGGTCCTGTATATATAGGGAATTTTCAGTAGGGACGTTTTGCTCGCGTACTCACTTCACGCGTCGGACGGCAGGTATCCAGCGGTTCCGTAGCTCCACTTAGTACGGCTTTCAGGGGAACCAGTAAAACCGCACATCAGGATCCTTACCCCCACTTTCGAGGCAATTAACCACGCAACAATAACGGCGGCGACCCGCGCTTCGGGACCGCGCGCTGCTCAGAGCCGTCGCTCGGACCACCTGCTTTCGGCACGGTTTGTTGAAGCAGGGATCGCTCGTCAAACATGTCAGACTCTGCAGGCATAGCGGACAAGTTCCTGCGTACGTTTTAAGCTCTTTTTGAGCCTGAAAACTAGGCGCAAAATTAAGTAAAACGCTCAAAGCAACTGAGAACTGCGTAACTCGCCGGTCGGCGTCCATTTTTGACTACCCAAGCAACTTCGGCGCACGCCACCAGGCTCCGCCACAGTACTCAAAACTCCAGCGCGTCAGCCCTATAAAGACAACCCTTTGGTTGGTCTCAGCCTTTGTTCTCAGCTGAACCGTGCACATGGCTCCGTACCTTCGGATGAGGAAGTGCAATTTGAAACATTTAATGTCATACTTAAAACAGCTAACAAAGGGGCTTTCCTTTGTTTCTGAAAACTAGCTTCAGTTGCTACGTGTTGCTTCAAAAAGTAACGCAAAATTTGAAGTAAACTAGAGAAAATTTGACAGTGAGCGCAGTTATTTGCAGGGCCACCGCCCGGGATTGAACTAAAACGTAAAGTACGGCCTCCGAGATTTTGCGAATACAAGACTCGAAACAAGGTTTCACATTTACGTTACTTTTTGTAGCAACACGTAGCACAGAAACTAGTTTTAAGAAACAAAGGAAAACCAATAGAGCTACAAAAGATGACACAAAGAATATAAACCCACCTCTACAGCTGCGATTCGAACCCGGGCTTTTTGAGTGGGAAGCGGGCATTCCACCACTGCACCACTTTGGCGGAGCCGCGCGCAACTATTAGATAACACACTGCAGACCACCAATCGCAGCGCCACAGGCGGATTGACCCTGTTTGGGCTTCACTTTCTGTGCATTGGTGCTGCGGCCGTTCCGAGCACTCCCCTGTTCTAGTACACTCTAGCACCAACAAAGTGCCCATAATGCCTTACAGGTGTTTAGCAGGTACCACGGTTCTCCGCAGAATGACAAAAAATTGCATAGTGGCTGCTTCCCAACTTCACAAAAATTATGACGATCTATAGCGTACTGGGTCCTCGCAAGTGCACTTCTATTGGTTATCAAGAAAGCCCATAAGGCTCCCATGATCCATTTCCTCAGGGTATCAATAAAGTTAATTCCCTCTCTCTATCTCTTTTTCACGTTAGCGTATGTTATCGAGCGTGGTGGGAGAGTGAAATAATGACCGGGCGTCACACAATGCGAATTACGAAACTAGTGGTCCTTTAAAGGGGCCCTGCAACACCTTTCTTAGTTTATTGGAATAGTCTCATTATTGAAGTATGACTCTTCACGAGTCATATGCCGCAAAAATTTTTCGAATCCGTCAAGTCTAAGTGGTGTTACCAAATTATAGAGATCACGTTCCGCAGCTTCTCCCTCAACTCAACGCCGCGAGCGCGCGGAGAGCTAGGCAGCGACTCGAGGAGGGAACGCAGACGAGCGAGGGCTCCGCCCAAGAGCGCCGGCGGAAATTTTTTCTTCATTTTTTTCTCTCTGACGTCTGGGCGCAGCCACGTGGTCTGTGCCGCCACTTCCGGTCGGCTTGCGTCGTTCTCGTCGAGCGGAGCCGATGTGTATCGCGCGTGCTTGAAAACTGCGCGTCGGTTTGGTAATGTTGGGTGTGCACCTCGAACGCCGTAGTGTTTTCAATCGCTCTGCCAACCATGGAAGCAAACCTGCGCGCTCGTTTGGAACGAGATGACAGCTGAGATCGGTTTCGGCCCATACTCCGATACACCGCCTCGTAAGACGGCACTGGCAGACGACCCCGAAGCGCCGCCATTACCGGACGCCAGCATTGTTATCGGAGACATGCTGCACGGCTACCTCGGTCGGTCGTGAGAACGTGCCGACGATGCAGTTCCCAGCTGACGAGGGCAACACTCGAACGGCTGCCACTCTCAACGGCAACCGGCGATGGTCAAAAGCACAGAAATATTCACGTTTTCGGCACTGCGCATGGCGAAGAAAACGGAACCACGCAACTACGAGCAGACGAGCTGTCGGTGAGACCGGAAGTGCTAATATTATGTTTGTTCGGTGTTTTTAACGCGATAACAGAATATAAACATACATATTTACTTATTGAACTCAAAATTAACAACGAAAGTAATAATTGAGGGTGTTATCGTGATTATACCATCAGCCAATGGTGGAACTGCCGACAATCGCGTCATATTTTGCGGACTAATACATCATTTGTCGAGAGAAGAGGGAGCGATTTTCAGCTGACTTTGAAAACTTATTGTAAATCCAGGCCGTGCGCATCGCTATAATATTTGGCTCGCAGTGTTCTCGGGAGCCTCGACTACTGATCGGCGCGCTTTTTGAGCATGCTCGAAAAGTGTTGCAGGGCCCCTTTAAATCTTCCAACACATTACAAAAGGCACCGTCATAATTCTTCATCGTCATCCAGCCGTCGCCTCAAGAAACTGCACATAATGCCTTGCAGATGGTACCTCGCTTCTCCGCAGAATGACGAATAATGTCGTGCTGGGTGCTTCCCAACTTCCCAAAAATTACGCTTTGTGGCGTAGTGGGTACGTTTGCCTAATGTACCTGTATTAGTAGCCACAGGAGAGTTTATAACGGGCTCTGGAAATACCGCTCTTCAAGCTTTCGCTGTGACTGTGCTGCGCTTTCCGCGCAGGCCTGGCGTTTTTTGCGATTTTGCGACAGGTTTCTAACTATCAAAATGCAAACGCATCGACACATCTCGGCAAGCCGATGAATGGTTTGTTCAAACACATAAAAAAATACGGTTAGAAAAGAATAGCCACAACTTCTAAACAATTTGTGTAGAAAGAACATTGTCCTAGAAGACACTACTAACAAAACAATTTTTGAGCATCTCCTTACTGCTTTATTTCTTATTTGATTAAAATATTAACCTACTACCGTTCCATTACATTTCTATATCATGGTGACCATGGTGTCCATTTACATCGGAACGTGATGTGCATATGGTTTCACTCATTTCGTGCCCCCGATATAGACCACGAAGTGTATTATATGTCTTTTTCTTCGTTGCTTATTGACGCATGTCCTTGTGGTTGGTCTATTGTGAGAAAAACATTCCAAAAGCCAGGGGAATTCATCTTAAAGCTTTTTCAATCACTAGCTTACCCGACATACAACGTGTCAAAATGTTTAGGTTGAAATTTTGAAGCCACTCGCGGAAGGAAACGCGCTTGCGGTTAAGAATTCAAAAGAATTTGCTACTGCGATACGTCAGCAGCAGCTTGGTCATGAAGATGTTATGGTATCTTTCGATGTTGTGTCTTAATTCACCAATGTGCCAGTAAAATTGGCTACATATATAATCGAGACACGACTGGCAGGATTATTGCACCTTGTCAAGCCGCACTTCTCTGACTGTAGATGACGTCATGATTTTGCTAAGGTTCTGTTTGAAGCAAGCATATTTCACTTTTGCGGGAACCGTAATACCACCAAATACAAGGCGTACCGATGGGCAGTCCCGTGTCGGTAACCGTGGCAGACCTGTTAATGCACGCCTGGAAATACTTTCGTCATTGTGAAAAAGCAAAATTTCCATGGCTATGGCATGTGGCGCTCAATGGCGTTCATCCGGCGATCCAATTCACTTGTGAAATGGAGGATGGTGGCACACTAGCCTTTCTAGATGTTCTGGTACGTCGGAGCGAGGACGTTCATTGCAGACAGCCGTATACCGCAAATCTTGCAATAGCGGCAGTGTGCTGACTTTCGACTCGCACCACCCTGCGGAACACAAGTATGCTGTTATGCGTACCTTTGATCACGCTGGGACGCGCTGTCGTCGACGCAGACCCTGAGGAAGCGTGAAGAAACAACTGTTGCCAGTGTCCTAAATAAACGCAGCTACCCTCAGCGGTTTGTCCGACGATACGCGACGCCGCATGCGAAGACCTCGCGAGAGCAGACCACTAAGCAACTTCTTTTAGGGGCGAAGCTCTTATAGCGGCACCCGTTCGTCCCTCGTAGCGTAGTATGTAACCAGTCTTACGCTTTGACCTGCAATGTGGTGCCGGTGGGAGATTTTTCCTGTGCGTTGTTGAACAATAAAAAATCGCAGCGTTAGCTAAAGACCGACTACTTCTGTCTCTCATTCCATTAGCAGCCATTGTTACCTCCAAGGTAGTGCCTGGTGAGATTTCTCCTGTGCGTGATTAAACAATAAAAATTTTGTTCAAAAACGCCGTTGATTGATGAAATAAACGAACAAAAGACGCCAGATGTTTTCTAAAAGCAAAACGAAAGAACGCCAGATGTTCTAAAGCAAAACGAAAAGACCGCAGCTGCTTAACGAAAGACGCCAGAATGTTTTCTAAAGCAATGGTTTTCTAAACATGAAAATTCACAGCGTACATGTAAATTAAAGTGAGCTGCAAGTCGTCATAACTCATCAAACCTTTAGTATAACGCGCCGAATCTCACGTCGGTGATGATGTACATGGGCAGAATTCACGGAAAGATTCACGGTTTACCGATGACCTCCGCAGCTTCGCGCCACTCATCATCATTCACTCCGTGGATATGCTGTGATTTTTTGTGTGCATCCCGCATGTTCGCGGTGTGTCAGATGCTGTGCGTAGGCCTTACGGCCTTTGGTGTGTTCGAAACTGTTTTCAGACCCATGCGCACGCTAGCAAATGTGTTTCCAAAACGAAAGGACCGCACCCCCCGGGACGAACAAAGTGGAGTTATATAAGGTAGACTGCATGGACTGTGATGCCAGCTATACAGCGGCGAGACGGGGCGACGACGTCGTACTCGTCTCAAGCAACACGCAAGGGACGTCACGAAGGCCACACAATGCAACACCTGCCAAGACGGATTAGTTGACCATTGCCTAACGAAAGGAACACGTCTTTGATCTCGATAATGCGACGACATTGGCGCGGGAGCAACGATGGTGCCCAAGGAAATTGTTGAATCGGGTTCATTCACCGTAATCAAACTACACGCAATAGTAATCGTGGCCCCCTGCCTGATGTTTACGGCGAGATATAAGCACGAATGTATTCTCTCATTTGATGTCATTTGAGTACTGACGATGCACCCGTATAGGTGGCGAAACGTCCCCTTTTGTTATGTTTTTACGTTGAGGAAAGACCAGTGATTGAAAAGATTTAAAATAGTATATTGTATTATTACGCTTTGCACTTCGTGAAACATTGCTGACGCCTAGCTTCATGCGGGTGCAATGCCGCAGAAAGTGTTTGTTGTAGGTGTCCACACAGCTGTAAAGCTTTGAAAGATAGCTTTCACTGTAGGCTTCTCCTCGGCTATCATTTCTGCTTTGATGGGTAACAAATAACTGAATTACACATGCTCATTTCCCTTTCACACACCAGCGCTTTCTTGCCTCGGTGTCCCCCCTCCAGCCTGAAGATCTCCCTTTTTACTTGTGCCACATTCAACATTCACTTACTCAACGATCATGTATGCACAAGCCTCTCCAATTCATTGGGGGCAGAAAAAACGCCAGGCCGGTGTGGAAAGCGCAGCACAGTCAGAGCAAAAGCTGGAAGAGCGGCATTTCTAGAGCCAGTTGCAACCTTTTGGAACTACTAATAGTACAAGTACACTTGCAAGGTACCCACTACGCCTAAACCATAATTTTTGGTGAAAGTTGAGGAGAACCATTACGCCATTATTATTGCGATAGCAATTATATGGAAAGTCTCGACGGGTTTTTTGCCGTCGCCGTTGCAGTCGCCGTCATGTCCTTCCAGTGTGAAGTCCAATTAATAGACTCGCCCCGCACATTGTATGTGCTACCGCGGGTACAAGCGCGCGAGCGGGGGGCGACGAACGCGGCCGAAGCAGAGATCAAACCAGCCGGCCCATTTACGTCGCTCGGAGGGTGCATGCGATAAACATCACCCCGCTCGGGAGGCCTGCCATCGGAGCAGACAGGAAACGCCCCATCCGTCTTTACGACCATGAAAAGACACGAGGTGCGGGCAGTGGCGTAGCCAGGGGGGGGGGGTCACGCCGGGCCCGTGACCCCCCCCCATTTTTTCGCCATAGCATATAGAGCACAAAATGACACTTGACCTGTACGGCTCCCACTTCAGATCAAGGATGTGCCCCCCCCAAAAAAAAAAAATTTCTGCCTACGCCCCTGGTGCGGGGCAGCCACTTTGAATATAAGGGCGCGGTCGCGATCGCTGGCGCTATCTCGAAAGCCATCACAGCGGGCGGCTCGTATACCCTTCTACGTGCTGCGCTCTCAACGCGAAGTGACTATGCAGAGAGCACCTCTCCCTGGAACGGGCCGTATTCTCTTACACCAGCGTTTTGTAGTTACGTGTGAATCGGATACAGAACAGTTAGCTGACAGCCTCACTTCGTGTAACAGCTACATCTGTTGCTATCGCATTCACTGCTTCGCCCTTGAGTGAAACTGTGACTTTTTCGTCATTCTGCGAAGAAGTCGAGGTATACCAGCTACACATCTGTAAGGCATTATGTGCACTTTGTTGATGCTGTGCCTGATGACGAAGAATTATGGGCTGAGCCCTTTCTAAGGGGTTTGAAGCATTCAACAACCCCTCGTTGCGCAATTCGCATTGTGTGACGCCTGGTTACAGAATTCGCGTTGTGTGGCGCCTGGTTGTTATTTTACTGTTCTACCACGCTATACATTAAGATCTTATTAGGCACCCGCTTTCAACAACTAACGGTTTAAAGACGTAGTTGCGACAAATCCGCAACCGAGTCTTATAGAGCATAGTGCATTCGCTGACAGAAAAAACCAAAAAGACGCGTACCATCTCAGGAAAGAAGTAGGACAGGACAGAAAGGGCGTCACTCGCAACTAACCGTTAGTGCCAGAACATCAGCGTCATATATAACCACAGCGACCCTGCGCGCGCACATGCGCCTCACACGCTCGTCAAAAACCCGCGATAACAGATTAACTAATCGAAAAAATGAATCGATGAACTAATTCACCCCCACGCAGAGCAACAGATTGTGTCACTAACACAGCATTCTTTCTTCTTTCTAATATAGTATGCTTCCATAATTTCACGCGCTAAGACATCGTTACTCTTTCCAGAACGAAACACTGGCAAACCCAGGCTCACGACTTGCAGGAACCACAATGCACAGGCAAACGTGCTGAAAGTTTATTGTTTCACCGAAAGGTTGCGTGCTCCCATCGAGTCCTGTCGTTTATTGCACCGCCATGTTGGGCCGATATATAGACCCTACCGCAACTAAGCGGGATCTCGTACACCACGCCAACCGAGCAGGCGACAAAGGGCCTTGCGTGCCTCTTCCCAACACGGGGAGGGCCTCGGTGCAGAAGAAATTCGTGGGCACAGGCTAGCCAACTTGCGGGGCGCCGAGAACACCAGGGGTATCTTGTACCTGTTGGCCATATCTTAAGGGTTGTGAGACAACCTGTGCACATATGGCATAACCATGGGCCTTTTTTCCATCGGCTGCCTATTTCTTCTCGATCCCTTCAGTTTTCTGAAGGAGGGTTTCCGAGACTGCAACAACGACTACACCAGGTAGCCGGCTGAATACAGCCTCGTGACCTGTTATTGAAGAACTTTCCTGGATTCGATGAGGAGAAGATTTTACCAGCGCTCCTTCCAGGCACATGAAGTACGGCCCTCTTGACAAGTTTTCGAATGCTAGGCATCATAAGGAAGAAGTGCCTTGCGTGAACGTGGGGCAATATGCCCCAACATATGTGCGTCCTGCCGAGAAAGTGAGACTCAGGTCTAAAAATTGCAGCACACCACCAACAGGAAGCTCATGCGTGAAATAAAAGACCCTTGGCGCGTTGTCTAAAAACAGCTAAACCTCATCAACTGAGTTAGTGGTTGTCAAACAAGGGTTAGCTTTAAAAATGATTAAAAGTCATCAACATACCTAAAAATCTTCACTTCAGGCATCGTCAACAACCTGAGCCACTTCTCTGTCAAAATCCGCTAAAAATATGTTACGTAAGCACAGGTGCCACGCATGAACCTATGCAGATTCCTTTTCTTTGAATATAAAAACTGATTATCGTGACACACGAACGTGGAACATAGATAAAATTCGAGCAACGTCATAAAGTCGTCAAGGGAAATGCCAGTGGCGCGCTCAAGGCAAGAACACCATTCTGCTCAATACAGCTTCTAACAACTAAAAACAACATCTGCGTGGGGAACCGAATAAACGAAATCTTCAACATCAATAGAAAAAGCTTTGCCACCTTCGTTTAGGCCTATCAAGAAACAGTGGGTACATCAGTTGGCTTCTTAACAGAAAGGGTCATCCACAATAAGCGCAGGAAGATGCTTCAGTAAAAATTTGCTCACATTTTGTTGCTAAGATTCCCGTTCGCTGACAATACACCTGAATGGCGATGTCGACCTGTATGATTTTTTACACTGAAAAACACAGACAGCGCGGTTCGCTTCGAGGAACGGATGGCTTTTGAAAGAACGTGAAGCTGCAGATCCTTGCAGAGCAAGATCGCCTTAGCTTTTACCTTGTTTGGCTGTGTCTTCGTTCGGGCAAAGTTCTTGGCTATAGCTTGTGCAGCTTTTTCAAGAAACGCCTCGGGCCGACAGGACGACAAAGCCACCCTCTTTGTCGCGACTACTGAGCCTACGGTGCGCGAACCACCCAGTGTCACACTCAAAGCACTTGACACGCAAACAGTCCTGAAGAAAGCGAATCTGTCTCCACAGCTCCGGATTGTCCAAATCCGGGCATATCCTCCTCAATGACTCAGTGATGGCTGGACAGACCCAGAGCTTGCACTTCCAGCGGCACCAACCCATTGTTGATGCAAAACGCCAAATATCTTGCGCGGCACGTAGACGAGGCAATATGCGCGACCAGCAGCAGCGGCTCCGAATTAGAAAGAGGGGAACAGAAGGCAGGGCCCACTATAGAAGAAATGTAACTTAATAGAACTTCTGCACTTTTCTTCTGCACCGAGGGCATTGCGTGTGGGATTCCCGTGTGGGAAGAGGCACGCAAGGCCCTCTGTCGCCTGCTCGGTTGGCGTGGTGTACGAGACCCCGCTTAGTTGCGGTAGGGTATATATCGGCCAAACAGGCCGGTGCATAAACGACAGGATGAGGGAGCACGAACTTTCGGTGAAAAATAAACTTTCAGCACATTTGCCTGTGCATTGTGGTTCCTGCAAGTGTGAGCCTGGGTTTGCCAGTGTTTCCGTTCTTGGAAAGAGTAACGATGTCTTAGCGCGTGAAATTATGGAAGCATACTATATTAGAAAGAAGAATGCTGTGTTAGTGACACATCTGTTGCTCTGCGGGGGTGAATTTAGTTTCACCGATTCATTTTTCGATTAGTTAATCTTGTTATCGTGGGTTTTGACGAGCTTGTAGGCGATGTGCGGGCGCAGGGTCGCTGTGGTTATATATGACGCTGATGTTCTGGGAATAAAGTTAGTTGCGAGTGACGCCCTTTCTGTCCTGTCCTTACTTTTTTCCTTGATGGTACGCGTCTTTTGGTTTCAGTAAGCATGTACCAACTAGCCCAACAAAAAGTCTATTCGCTGACAGCTTAAGCCATGGTGGTTCGTGCTATGCCTACCGGTTAGTGCGTACCTGCACGTACCGCGATAATTTTGTGTCATCAATGTTTACAGCACCACTGAACTTGCCGATGCCAAAATGCGCTGCAAAAAGTCTTCCATCTTTTCTAGAATCGCAGAGATCGGGTCGACGATGATTCCGACTTCGCGCGATTGTGGCGACGACTTTGCAGATAGCGTCGGTAAAACGAAGGCGTGATGGTGGCTGCTGACGAATGCGCCGGTATTACAGTGATGTGATTGACTGAAGCTGTTTTGGAGCAGCAAAAAGTCCGTTTTGGAGCAGGAAAATGGCTTTTGGAGCAGCCAAAAACGTGTTTTGGAGCAGGGAAAACAGCTTTTGGAGCAGCTAAAGACTCAGTGCCAAGTGGAAAAATTAACCGTGTGAAGCAAAACAGCCAAAATAAGAAGGAACTTTTTGAAATAAAAAGTTCTGTCCATAATAGAGGTTGCATAACACCACTGGATCACAGCCACGTAGGCGTAATGGCTTAGAGTGGCCAAACTAACAACGCAGGCAGGGTTTCCCAACTACAGTACAATTTCGTTCATTCTGAAGGGGTAGCGACAATATTCGTATCGCCCGAATTTCGCGTCATCAAAACACTAGCAAAATCTAAACCACGATATACGCACAAAACATTTATTTCCGTCAAAAGAGCTCGCGTATGCCTTTCTGGGACACACGTGAACGGACCAATAAGGGACGGCGCAGCTGGCTGCCGCGAAAGCGCGCGTCAAAGCTTCGCTTGAGGCCAACTTACAACTAAGTGCCATAGTGATAAGCGAAGATCGACACGATTGCCGGAAGGCTTCGTGCCTTTTTACGAATATATAATGCCTTTAATCTACCACTGCGTTAGCCGCGTACCTTCGAAGCTCGTTATCGCTGTCTATAATCGCGTCGATAACCACCGTGGTTTCGTGCGCGGCGGTTGCGGCAAACGGTAGTTCCGTTTCCAATCAGCGTGCGCTGACCGCGCACGTGCCTTAAAAACTACGTCGTTTGTTGCTATCTATGATCGCGTCTGCCACGGTTTTGTCCGCAGCGTTTGTGTAAAACAGCGTCGCTTTGACTGGGTGGGCGTTGGACGCTCGTGCGCTTTCCGAGCTCCGTCAATTTCGTCTTTGCCATACATGATCGTGTCAAGGGGGACCGCGGTTTCGTCCACAGTGGCTGTGGCCAACGATAACCGCAGTTCTCACATTGTGCGCGCTGTACGTGCGCGTAAGTACTTTCGAAGCTTCCAGCATTCTGCTCTAGGCCGTCGCTCAATGGATTCGGTACCAAAGTTCGTATCACCCGCCGCGACGCGGAAAAGTGTTCGGACCATCCGAATTTCGGCCGATTCGACACAGTGGCATTCGGCTGGGGAATTTCACGAATTCGTATCAGTCGGTTACGTTTACATCAACGCCTCCTAAATTGGTTTACTTATATATGCGATGGGTTCGAAATAAGACTGGGTCGGATTGGGTTGGATTTTTGTCAATGTGGCTAGATCACGCACAGAAATTTCGATTTCCGGGAGATTTTCCTGCCAACCGTACAAACGTTAGAAATGGTCGAAATCCGGAAGTCGCCCGGAAAATCCGGGAGACTTGGCAGGTGTGCACTATGTACCTTTTCCCTAGACTTTTTAAGGGAAAATCTAGGGACTTAAGTCACACCAGCTCGCGGCGAGCCGTTCCTTCCAAGGTATATTTGGGGAGGTCACGCCAGTTTACAGCAGTCTGGAGAGAATTACGTCGGCTCGAAAAAGCCTGAGCAAGCTCAATCAGCGCTTAACGAGCCTCCCCATCAATCAGCGTCCGGTCAGGTTACGGTCCCTACATTTTTTCCAGGAACAGGGTAACATCTGGGGTCAGGTCCCCAAAAAGCGCCGGGCGGCGTGCCGCGAACGATGCACGAACCCATTCCTCTCGTGGCACGAAAATCCTGCCGCGCGGTAGCTTTGCATTGTCGCGTTTTTGCGCTAGTGTGATTATAGTTTGGCGCAGAACAGCGGAGATGTAGCAGGTTTCACGTCTTGGCGCAGTTTGGCGCAATTGCCGCAGCTATCGCATCACTGTATTATCGCCGCCGGCAACCCCATCACCTTCAGCTCTCTGCCCGGGCACGCATGCGGCGGAGCACTACCTTAAGCCTACTGCACGCTTTTATAGGCAACAACCTGAGCGCACTGGGCCGCCGATAGCTGTCGTCTGGTTGTCCGGGACGGCGTTCAAGTGCGCACCGCGTCGTAGTAACGAAAGCAGCTTACTCTTGCAGAGTTGAGCATCGCGGCCGCCGAGAAACCTCGCTGCAGTGACAATGTCACACCAGGCACACGCGTACGATACAGCAAGCGTAGCGTTGTTGTGACCATATACTGCACGCTTTATTAGGCGGCCACCCGAATACGCTAACAGGACCACTAGGGCATCGCGGATATGTGGAGAGCGCATAGCTTGAAGAAAGCTCGTCGTCGCTGCGATAACCCAACTAGCTAATCGCCGCACCTGTGCACGATCTCGAGCGGAATGGGCATGAAGAAACTCGCACGGCAAACGTGCGCGTACGATAGAGCGAGCGGCCCCACAGTGACGGCGTGAGTCGAGCAGGCGACGCGCTGCACGCAACTAGCGGCAACTGCACGCCGCTGTATCGTATTTCAATGAAACTGTCAGTTTTCCTTAATGGCAGATCGCGATGCAGACGTGTACACGTGTACCGCGAAAAGCCAATACTTTCCGCTCAGCTCAGCCGCTGCGTATCGCAAGAGTTTCCAAATGCTTCTTGTTGTGGCCACTATCACTTTGGCAAAAAGAAAGAAAAGGCGCTGTGCTGGGTACTTGAGGCAGTATCTGCTGTGGCACTGTACTTCTTTGTTGGCAGCGACGGCGCATGTCAGGAGATGCAAATTTGTACGCAAGTCAAGAAATTTGATGCATCCTTCTATGACCTCTGAGATTGCACGCCGGCAGATTTTTCTCCGGCCGTTCCCTTCACCGTGCTCCACAGCAAAAAACTGTAACGCGTCTCCCGCGCCCGGATACCACGAGAGGGTGCGTTTACACCGAGGTGTCCGGCGGCAGCGCTGGCCGCGACAGAAATGAAAACGCGATAACTCAGCGTGCACACTGGCTCTTTTTTTTCGTGTTTCGCGGTGCATTTTCGCATGAAAGGGAAGAAGCAGCGCACGGATCTTCTAAATGCAACAAAGCCGAGTATTTTTTTCTGCTACTGCATTTATTTGGCCCAATTTACGAAGGAAAGCACGGCAACTGCTCAGTTTTCTGATATAGATCTCAAAGGACATCTGTTCTCATCCACAGTAGCATTGTTTTGTTACTGTCCGTTTCTTCACAGCGCGAAATACCTGATTTGAAAATATAGGGGCATTCTAGCATCCTTTCTTGCTCGAGACAAGTGGAGCGAGGGAGTAACAGCGCGAACACACACCCACAAGAGAGACGACACGGACACACAAGCGCTGTGTGTCGTCTCTCTTGTGGGTGTGTTCGCGCTCTTATTCCCTGGCCACACAACGAACCAACTCGCCAAAAAGAAGTATTGATCAAGACAAGTAGGGTTAGGAACTGGGCTAATTCTCGTCGGTGAATCATACGGTCCTCCTCTCGTGACACACCGCTTTATTATTAATCACGCACAGATATCATGAGGTAGACAAAAAGCGTGGGTAATTTCTGCGTTATAAGAAGCCCATTTCAATGTTAATCCATTATGACTCATGTTAAACCAACCACAACTGACGTTGCACCGACATTATGCCTGCATAGGGTGTCTTTCCAAGGCAGTTTGTAGACCTGGCATGGCTCTGTGGTAGAATACCTGACTGCCACGCAGAATCCCTGGTTCGATTCCTGCTGGGATCCTAATTTTTTCTTTGCATTCGTTAGGTCAACGCTGCCGGTGTCGGTTTCTTAACGCTCTCGCACTTAAATTACCAACGTCTGTTTTCGCCGTTCCTGTAGATATAAACTATCAATCCCTGTGGCTCATACCCGCTTATACCGTGGCCCGTGGTATACGGGTATGTGCCACATGTGCCTGGAGGAAATGGTTTGACGTCGTACGCGACAGGATTTTCGCGTTATTCATGTCATGACCAGACACTCATATCGTCAAACCCTCAGACGTAGACAGACAGACAGACAGACAGACAGACAGACAGACAGACAGACAGACAGACAGACAGACGACAGACAGACAGACAGACAAGCAAGGCAAGGCAGGGCAGGGCAGGGCAGGGCAGGGCAGGGCAGGGCAGGGCAAGGCAAGGCAAGGCAAGGCAGGCAGGCAGGCAGGCAGGCACAGATAGATAGGTATATAGATAACATACGTAGGTAGAAATGCGCAAAGTGCCTAGGGTTCGCTAATGCTTTGCATTTAAAAATATATAATTACCTTAGTGGGCGATATATCTTGAAACAATCTTCACTCTGTTTTACTTGCTCGGCAAATATGCTCGGGATTCTGCGAGTATGAGGCTTCGCCTTCGTCCACCTGCAAAATGCCTCTTTCTTTTGTTTCATGGCACATTTAGATTAGAGCTACCAAGTGTTCCTCCGGCAAGCTATATAAGAGCGCCCCTTGAAAAACTTCCTCGCACTGACTGCTTCGTAATTTATATAGGGAGGGAGCGAGTGAGACGCATGGTTCAGAACACACTAGAAATGCCCGTAGTGTGTGCGCTACACGTGGGAAGCTTTCTAAGGCGACCTTAGTAAAACTACTTCTCTTCACCGTTCTCAAAACACGCATTATCTGTTCACCTGCACATAGTTGCGCGCCACAAAAGCTTAGACACAAGAAATTCGACGACGCACACCACCGAGGAAAGTAGGCGAAAGCAACTTAATATGCTCCCTGTAGAAGATCCCTTTGTTATAAGGAACTCTGCTGACGTTACCCAATTTTGCGTGATGTTCAAGGGGGCGGGTATGCGTTCTCGGTAGATGTCGTAGATCTATTTTATTCAGTGCCGCATGTTGAATTGTTCAGAGTAGTGAAAGCTAGCATTGAAGACAATGGCGTTTTGGCATTTGAGAGGAGTGCGGGTATCTCTGTTGATAATTTCATGACCCTTTTAGAATTTTATTTGTGTTCGACTTTTGTGACGCACGAAGGGCAGGTTTATCTTCAACGTAACGGGATATGTATCGGCTCGTGTGTAGCGCCCGTACTGTGCAGTTTGTTTTTAGCATCTTTTGACAGAGTATTGGCTCGGGCTTTTGACAATGCAAATGTGCGCAGGGTGTACAGGTATGTGGACGACTTCTTGGTAGTTTTAAATACTAAACCAGGTTTAACACCCACCAAATTGGTGGACGAAATCTTAAAGAAATTTCGACAACCTGCGAAGGGGCTGTCCTTCACGCATGAGCTACCTACTAACGAGAAAATTCAGTTTTTAGATTTGAGCCTCACTCTGACGGAAGAGCACATCTGTTGGGCCTACTGGCCTCGTTCGTGCAAAGAGCAGATGCCCTATGATGCTGCCCAATCTAAAGTGGTTAAGAGAGGAATTGCTTTTATGTGCTTGGAAGGTGCGTTGGCTAAGTCTTGCCCTCACAGAATGCAAGAGAGCTTTGACAACCAGGTCAGCCGGCTATATTCAGCTGGGTACCCTCGCTCGGTCGTTGCAGCAGCGGCTGAATCCCTGCTTCAAAAGATTAAAGGGAAAAAGAAGGAGGCTCAGCGGTTCGAAAAAAGACCAGTAGTTGTCCCGTAAGGTTGCACACAACCTTAAAAAGGTGGCCAATAGGTACAAAGTACCTGTTGTGTTTTCTGCGCCAAGGAAACTGTCGGGCCTGTGCCCACAGATTTCAAGAGGAACCGTGCCTGCCCCCGCGGTAAGAGGCATGCGAGGCCCTACGTCACCTGTGCGACGGGAGTGGTCTACGAAATTCCGCTCACCTGTGGAAGGGTTTACATCGGCCAGACCGGCCGATGCGTAAACGATCGAGCGCGGGGGCATGTTCTTTCGATAAAGAGTAATCTTTTGGCACATTTGCCTATGCACTGCAGCGCGTGTGGATGTGAGGCAAGATTTGCCAATATCACTATTTTAGGTAGAAGCAAGGAGGTGATTGAGCGAGAGATGCTAGAAGCATACCTCATCCGAAAGAAAAAGATATATGTATTAGCGATACGTCGGTGGTACTGCGTTCAGCTGAATTTGATTTTTTTGACAGGTTTCTAAACTAGCACGTGCATTGAGAGTGGGCGATTGTTGGATGGGACGCATGGTGTGTTATTGCGCATGTGTGGCATGGTGTATATATTGCGGTGGATTTGCAAGAATAAAATTAGTTGCGAGTTGACGCTCTTTCCTTTCGCCTACTTTCCTCGGTGGTGTGCGTCGTCGAATTTTCTTGTAACATGCACCAACTAGCCCAACAACAAGTTTTACTAAAGGAAAGCTTAGCTTCGTGAGCGCTCAAGAAAGAACCTAGGGCGTCCTGTTCAGCCACTAAAATAAAGCCGCACGTAATTTTCCTGGAATACTGTTGCAGGCTTTGATTAGCTGGCCTACATTTATCCGCGCGTCGTTCATGGTGAAAGCGTCGCCTTTTCCATCTTCCGTGTTTATTAACGTTTTGGTGGCAGAATGGCATTATCAATATCATCTCAGTTTCCTGCAGTCTGGACTGCATTCAAAGCGTCAAGCAGGTGACAGAACGGCGTATTTCTGAAGGAAAACACAGTGTTTTTCCAAGAAAACAAGTGAAAACAAAAAGCGCAACTTGTAACTACTAATTCCGTGTACTATATAAAGTACATGAAATTTTGAACGTGTTTTGCATTTTTGCATCCAAGCTGCAGACTTGGATGTTGTTTTTACAATACACAACGTATGTGCTTAACACTAAAATTCATAATGCAAATGAATAAATTAGGTGACAGCAGGTAAATAAACTACGCCTGTAGCCATTCCGCAGCACCGGCGATGCTCAGACTAGACGTATGGCCACCGCCTCCTACCCCTCCATGCTTCTCGCATCTGCGGCATGACTGGAGGTAGTTTGGAAGGGAAACGAAGGAAGCCTCGCAGGAGAGCGCCAAGCATTGTGCTAGAGAGGCTGGAAAGCTATGCGAGCAGAGCATCTGTCTTCGCCGCAGGGTTTGTATGGCGAGTGACGAGTTTCTCGGTTCATTCAGCGCTCCTCTTCAGCGTGCGTTCGACATTATTGCTTCATAATGCGCTCATGCTGCTTAAACCAAGCGTTTGCACGCTTACCCTGCGCAGATGCAGCGCTGGCATTCTGTGCAGATGAGAGGACATTTCGATGTCACCGCTGAGCACACACCCTGTTACATGCACATCTATGTTCCTGTGCAGTTATTACTGCACAATTATTACTGCTGTACACATTGAGCTGTCATTTCCATGCCAGTGGAAGTTCATATAGCTGCGCAAAACCATTTTTCACAGCGAAATCTGTTATGAGATAACAAGGGCCGTTTTGGCGCCCTAGTTGTCCGCCGCCGCCGCCGGTGTCCGTAACCGCTATCGCGCGAAATAAAAACACGAAATAAGAAAAAATATCCAGGATGGAAAGGGATTCCAACCTGGGCCCTCTACTTGGAAGCCCAGTATTCTACCCCAGAGCCATGCCGCTGCTTGAAACTCCTTTGTAAAAATACAGGCTTCATGTCGGGAAAGAACCACATTAATATATGTAATATAGCGTGATAGAAGAGTAAAACAACAACGAGGCGTCACACAACGTGAATTCTGTAACCAGTTATAGGCGTCACACAATGCTCGCATTGTGCGTTGAATGCTTCCAATCCATTACAAAGAGCGCTGCCATAGTTCATCGTCATCAGGCACAGCATCAACAGAGTGCACGTAATGCCTTACAGGTGTTTAGCGGCTACCAGGGTTCTCCACAGAATTACGAAAAATGGCATAGTGGCTGCTTTAATACTTCACAAAAATTATGATGATTTATAGCGCAGTGGGTTCCTCGCAGGTACACTTGTACTGGTTGCCAAGGAAGCGCATAAGGCACCCATGATTCATTTCCCCAGGGTCTCAAAGTTCTTTCCTACTCTTTCTCTTTCCTACCTTAACGTATGTTATATAGGCACCGTACAGTCGAGTTTTCCAGTGCGAGTGCAGCGCCAGAACGCAAAACCTAGCGGACAAAAAACGCAATAATGAGACGGGGTTGCTCAAAATGGAACGCGATGTGCGCGTCTCACTCTCTGAATGAGTGGGCGGAGTGCGGCCGAGATACACGGGGGACGCGTTCGCGCGTCTGTTTTCTGCGTGCCCCTAACGGCCAATGTCAGCGAACTTGGCACGGGTCAGTGCGAGCAACGCAGCTCCCTCTGGTCAGTGTACGGTGCCTATAGCGTGGTGGAGGAGTAAAATAACGACCGGGCGTCACACAATGCGCGTTAAGTAACTAGTGGGTCACTTAAAGGGACCCTCTAACACTTTTCCAGACCTCATTGTTTTACATTTTTTACTTTCGGGTTGCGTAGACTGAAGGCCAAAGAGATTAGAGCAGCAAGAACGGCAGCGATAGGGGCACGCAGTCCGAAGTTATTCAGCCTAGAACACTGAAAATACAATAAAATGGAGGCCTACCCTCAACTCGAGTTTCGCGGGGTCACCGGACCACGTTTCACTCGCCCTGTGACGTCTGATGGCGCTCCAATGAAATGAACTGAAAGATGCTACGTACGGGAAGCTTGCATACAATGTTGCCCGTGCTTTACAACGTAATGATGGCGCCGTTGCGGTAGTAAAAAACAATGTGGTGCATAAAAAGTGAACAGCACACGCGAAACGAGGCAGATCGCATGGGAACCATGCATGGGAACCCGAGGCAGATCGCATGGAACCATGTGGTCTGAACACCGACTAGCCCAACAGTCAACTCTCTTTGAGGCAGATCGCGAACGCCTCTATCATGTTTTGTAGTTTTAGTCATCTTTCTTGTTGCAACGGCGTCTATATCAACGCTCTTACATTTATTCCCCTTCAGTTTCTTCAAACAACGGCGCCTGGAGCGTCCCCAGCGCGTTTCTTCCAGCGCCGTGGCGTTCGGGGCATTCTTTGCCGGGCGCTGCATTCTAAAGCTGAAAAAGTCTAAGATCGTTCGTCAAGTTGGTGTTCAGTGAAAAAAAGCATGCTAAAGGAAAACTAAACCCAATAAAAACCCCTTTGTGAGGCAGCGGTGTTATTACTTCTAACGTTACATTTATCCAATCATAGGCCAGCGCCCATCTTCGTCATTTCCGCCCGCAATAGTTCTGGCGAGCGTCACTACGCGTTGATGCGGTCAGCAGCGATGTAGGCGCTTCAAAAAAAGTGTTGGAGGGCCCCTTTAAACCTTCCAACCCATTACAAAGGGCTCAGCCGTTATTCTTCATCGTCATCAGCCGTCGCATCAACGAAGTGCACATAGTGCCTTACAGATGTGTAGCTCGTACCTCGCCTCTCTGCAGAATGAAAAATAATGACGTAGTGGGTGTTTCCCAACATCAAGAAATTATGATTTATAACTAGGCCTCCGTGTTTTCGGTGTTTATTTTTTAATCGACGGGTGCTTATCGGAGTTTATATTTTTGCAGGAAATTCGGCATTTATCGGAGTTTATTTCTCGCTAATCCCCAATTCTCCGAAATTCGGAGTTTTGCATCATTCTCGAAACCCCAAAATCTTACATCAATTCATATCTGAATACTAAAACATCAAAACACACGAAGCACACTTTTTAGAAGGTTTGAATGCGCAAAAACATGTACGCACAAGCGAAATATTTAAACACATAACCCCTGTATTTGCGCGGATAACAAACCTATGCTTAAAGCTTATTCTCAAACATGCAAGCATACTTTGCGAGGTTGCTGTCAGTGATCGAAGCGCGCTCCTTTCGATTGACGACTCTCAGCCTTGAAAATGCCCTTTCAACGTGAGCGCTAGAAACAGGAAGCGCCAGAAGACGCAGAGCGCAGCGAGAAAGCACTGGCCACTGGACATTGTCAAGTCTCCAAAACAACAGGGGTTCAACGATGTTACATATTTCATAGCCCTGATGGTTCGCTATTGCGAACCATCAGGGCTATCAGGACACTCAGGAGCTGGCTCGTGTCATCAGTTTCAAGAAGCATTGATTGAAAAATAGGCGCATAGTTTTGGAACGCGCACGGCAGCTCATGCTTCACATTTGGATTCACAATTTGAACACAGTACAAAAACGATTATCTGGTGTACTGGGGTTGATCGCACAAGTTCCTCTCAGGCGTCTCAACACCTGAGAGGAACCTGTGCGATCAGTGTCTCCACTTTTCGGCGACAGCAGCGTAGTATCCGTGAAAGTCTGCGACAGTCGTTAAGCGGTTAGTCTCGTCAAGGAGGTCAAACAGACTTGTGACATCTGATGCGAAGACCTCAGTTGGATCACGCCATTGACTGATGGGTGCGTGCAAACGAACTCCCAGTATGAGATAACTTGGTGTACCAGAGTACTCTCTGCCTCAAGTTCCTTAATGATTGATAGCAGGGCACACGAATGGGTCTTCAGAAACCTCATCTTAACGAGCAAGTCGTGCATAGCTTCAGGCAATGAAATAACACTATTGAGCTTCTTACACTTCGTTCCCTTGGCTTCGTCGCTTCTCAAAAGAGACAAATGGCGCGCCAGTAGTCCAAAAAAAATTACACCATCTCCCCTAAAGGGGGCCATGAGGCGATGCGAAGCCGAAGCACTTGCATGGTCGCGTTCCGTTGGCGTTCGTTGGTCATGCTACCGACCTCGCGTCGTGAAACGCGAAGAGGAACGCTACGCGCGTCGTGTCTTCCCTCTAGCCTGGCCGTTAATTCTCACAGTGCGAGCGGGGAACGCGGTCGACAGGCGCGCGCGAGGGGGGAGCGCAGGAGAGGAGAGAGAGGTAGAGGGGACGCGAGGAGGGAGGGGTAGTGCACAGGAGTTGTGTGGAGAGGGTTTGCGCATGCACAGTAAGGGTGGTCACGCCGCACACCACCACCACCGGATTGAACTCCGCCAAAAGATACTTCGCATCTAAAAATATCTTCCATAGCTTCATAAAAAAATCACAGCATATCCACGGAGTGAATGATGATGAGTGGGCGAAGCTGCGGAGGTTCATCGGTAAACCGTGAATCTTCCGTGAATTCTGCCCAGTACATCATCACCGACGTGAGATCGGGCGCGTTTATACTAAAGGTTCGATGAGTTATGACGACTTGCAGCTCACTTTAATTTTACATGTACGCTGTCAATTTTCATTCTTTAGAAAACCATTGCTTTAGAAAACATCTGGCGTCTTTCGTTAAGCAGCTGGCGTCTTTTTGTTTTGCTTTAGAAACATCTGGCGTTCTTTCGTTTTGCTTTTAGAAAACATCTGGCGTCTTTTGTTCGTTTATTTCATCAATCAACGGCGTTTTGAACAAAATTTTTATTGTTTAATCACGCACAGGAGAAATCTCACCAGGCACTACCTTGGAGGTAAACAATGGCTGCTAATGGGAATGAGAGACAGAAGAATTCGGCTTTCAGTTAACGCGCACGCTGCGAATTTTTATTGTTCAACAACGCACAGGAAAAATCTCCCACCGGCACCACCTTGGAGGTCAAGATCTGGTACTAGCGTTACGACTGGTTACGCGCTACTACGACTACGAGGGACGAACGGGTGCCGCCTTAAGGAGCTTCGCCCCTAAAAAGAGAACCACCTCGAAGAACGTGCGGTTTTCAGCGACTTGATAGACACGCCCATGGCCAAGCACACAAGACCAAACTTACGGCGCAGCTTCCGCGACGACTTCAACAGGGCAGGAAACTGCAGAACAAAATCGTGACCTACGTTAAACGAGCTCGTACTGATTCCATCCTCGAGAGCGCTGTTCAGTAGGTAGCACGAATCTTTGAAGTGAAGCGCCTTGAATTCGGGGTTGGAGATTTGCAAGTCCTTGTGAAGCTTCTGCATGCAGGAAGCTGAGCCGGAGCACAATACAGCTACGTCGCCTAATACAGCTACGCGCGGTAAACTTTAAAACGGTCAAACCAGAAGATGTATCGATGAGCACTTAGAGCTTGCCCTTTCGATAAAGATCGGAACCAGGTGATATTGGCCCTTGAAATCGGAGTTTATCCGAAAAATCCCAATTGTCAAAAATTTTACCGGCGAACGTTTATCGGAGTTTTTCGGATAAAACCGAAAACACGGAGCCCTATTTATAACGTAGTGGGTACCTTGCTAGTGTAGTAGTATTAGTAGCCCCAAGAGAGTTGACAACGGGCTCTAAAAATGCCCCTATTCCAGCTTTCGCTGTGACTGTGCTGCGCTTTCTGCGTAGGCCTGGCGTTTTTTCTCGCTCCATGCAAGCCGCACCAAAACCGCAGCGGCTTTCCCAGCACAAGAATAGCCATCGGCCATGCCTTGGTGGCGAGTGCCACGGTGTGGAGGAGGAGTCGGCCACGCCCACCTCTAAAATTACGCTCTCTCTCCCTGCGATTGGGATGGCCGGAGAAAAGCCTTCCGGCGCGCAATCTCGAAGGCCATGGTTCTTCGCTCGTGCATTCAGACGTGAACTTCAAGCCGAGCCTTCCGCTTCAAACAATAGACAAAACCTCGGCCGAAAGTGAGTCCTGGCAGGTCATCGGCACACGAAAAGCCTTTCGCACGATACCGATTATGATTTAGTCAATGATGCAAGGGCACTGCTAATGCCAGGGTGTTGCATTATTGTGCGCCTGCATGAGCATCACATTTCTCTGAAAGGCCTTGTTGCTCCACTGTCACGTGTGTGGATGTGTTTTGTTTGGCAGCACCACCATTTTGTACAGCTGCGTCTGCCCCCCCCCTCCTCACGGAGGCAGACGCAGCGGGAAGTTGTGGAGGCTCCTCTGTCTTATGCATGCATTGCCGCACCCCAAATTACATTGCTTGACAACAAGCTTGGTTATCTCAACTTCCAAAGATAGTTACTACCTTTCCTAATGTTCATCTTTCCTTGACACACCCTGCTCTACATGTGGTGAGTGACCGATGTTATTTAAGCATGGTTTTACGTAATAAATGTTTCAGGTGGCAGTCAGCACTCGTCCCGTGTACTTCCTCATTTTGTCTCTCTTTTTTTTTCGCACTGTTCGTCAAGTATGCAGTATGCGCTTGCCAGGCTAATAGCACTTTACACACTATGGAGCCATTAATTCGGAATGCACGGGAGGCAGCCTTATCGACCTCGACCCTCGACGAGCAGCAAGCCCACATAGATTAGTTATTTCGCACAATAATTAATTTAATCATCAAAACAGACAAATTCCTGCCATTACTAAAACCTGCTAAGGTTATCTCATTCCAAAGAAAGCTAATGAAGAGCTACTATCAAATTTCATACCATTTCAATCATTCCATCCTTAAGTAAAGTAACTGAAATGTTACTTGTGACCAGACTAACAAAGTACTGGAGTTCCACATAATTAAAGCCAGCCAGTTGGATTTCTGGGCAAGAAGTTATCCCAATTTAGTTTTACCTTGTCTAACAGATTTTATTAAAAGCAGTCTCGATAAAAATTAATTGGTCGGTTCTGTTTTCCTAGACCTCACTAACTATGGAACCACCCGTCTGGTGCCTGCGTACACCACCGATACAGTTTGGGCTCAATAAATGTTGATTCATCACATAATTTTAACGCGAAAGCATTAATGAGCTCGTTTCGCAGAAATCTTGGTGCCGGTGTCGGCGTTCTCCGTGAGTGAAAACTAGAGACAGACGCAAATAAATAAATAGTAAGCAATCTTCAGACCAAGTGAGGATCGAACCCAGCCCTTCTGCGGGACAAGCAGGTGTTCTACCCCATAGCTGCACCAGTGCTTGAAACTGCTTCATAAAACAAATGCTATAAGAGTCATGTAGTGGAAGGAGTTTCCTTAAAGCGACGAACAACTGGCCAGAACGTGCGATTAGATTCAGGTAGAAATGAAAAGACCGTGAAACATAGTGACAGCATCCTTTTTGCGTTGGGAGCAGGATTTATATTTTTAAATCGTGTTTAACAGTAACAATAAACCGGTATGTCGCGCAGCTTAGCGGGAGAGCCTTGAAGCTGGTTTATGAAGTCGATCACTTTGCTGTACGTAGTCAAGTAGTCTGATGCCGGCATGCGCACCATAATTAGTCCTCCGCATTAGAGTATGCATATTATTATCCATCCCCGCTCTATTATGTGCTGCTTACGAGGTAAACGGAGGTGCACGGCAAGAAGCAGTGCTGCCTTCGTGGCAGCCAGTGGAACATGTCGAGCCGCGGCGCATGCACGCGATGTGCACGCATGCGTAGTAAAACGTCGCGCTCGAACACAAACCGCTCTCGCGCTGACTGTTTGCAGCATCTGTTGTCACGTGTGCATGCGACTTCATATTCGCCGCAGAGAGAAAAATTCTGCTAACCAGTGTTTCGCGGCCGGCGTTTTAGTGAAAACAGAAAGAAACCCGGGCGTGAACAAATAGAAACACCAAAAAGTGTCGCGTTAGGAAAAAAAAACAATAATACGTCAGCCACGTACACCATGACCGCCCTCGTCTCAACGTCAAGCTAAAGTTCTTGATCGGAAAGGTGCAGCGATGGCATGCTTACGCATGCGTCACCAGACCGCTCGATTTCCTCAGCATCGATGATCTCCCTCACCTTTTGAAAGCTCATCCGGAGATGTCCCTTGGCGCATATTCCATTGACGTCAAGGATTTCTTTTATTCGATTCCCCACAGAGATCTATGAGCACGCGTTGAAGATGCCATAGATGTGTTTGGCGCCGTATCCTTCTCTGGAAAGTCGGGAATGTCAGTGGCAGGTGATTTTTTTTATCTTGTCACAATGTACGTTAAATCAACCTTTCCGCCTGGGATGGTGATGTGCATTCACAACGACAGGGCATTTCTATAGGGTCGTGCATTGCGCCGATCCTTAGCTACTTATATTTGGCCCGCATTGATAGGAAAGTAAATAACCAGTTGCAAGGGTTGAGCATTGTGAAAGTCTTCCGTTATGTGGATGATCTTATCATTCACTTGGCAGAATCCGTAGGCCGCGAGCCGGATGCCTTGTCCATTTTGAAGGTTTTCACGACGAGCTCCGACCCCTTGAGGCCACGCACGAGCTTCCTGAACGGGGCACAATCAAGTTTCTGGACCTGAGGCTGTTTCTTTCGGAACAGCACACTTGTTGGCGGTATGAGCCCAGTGCTCCGAAGCTAAGGCTGCCTTTCTCGTCAGGGCACTCGAAGCTGGTGAAAAGGGTAATTGCACACTCGGCCTTGCAGAAGCTCTTTGCAAATCGTGTCATCACAAGCTGGCGGACGCATTTTCGGAGCAAGCATAGGCGTGCGCAGAGGCGGAGCAGGGGGGCGGCCGCCCCCCCCCCAGTCACCTTAGAGGGGGGGCGCAAAGTCTGCCCCATACATTGACTTAATAGAGAGGGGGGGGCGCCGCGATGAACCTTCGCACCCCCCCCCTGAAGGAGAACCCTGCGCACGACTATGGCAGCAAGTGTCCCTACTGAAGGTCACAGGTGTTGTGTAGGGCAGGAGCGCGGTGTAACCCGCGGCGGGCCGACGGAGAGGCCGAACGACGGGAGGGCGCCTAAAGTGACGACGCGTAGACCAAGCTTCAGCGAGACTGACGGGAGACTCCCGCGTTTATTGCAGGTCGTTTTAAGGGGGGGAAGAAGGGCTATTGGTCAGCGAGGCACGGGTCACGTGACCGGCATGGCCACGTGGTATTGGTGGTAGCAAAGAGGCATGGAAGAGACCCACCTCCACCCAGTAGCGTGAATAGGGAGCTCAACCGCACTCGTGTCTTAGCATGTCACCAGGGTTCGCGCGACACAACATCGTCCCGCCATGGGAAGAATTGCATCCTTATACAATCCTTGAAGTATAACTGCTGTACATCAGCAAACACTAAAAAAAATCACATTTGAGTTCCGATTGAGACGAGACCTGCAATGACACAGAAGTTCAGTCCTAGGAGCACACATCACAGCCTATTATACAAAAAACAAAATTCACTTCGCCAACACCAAACATGTGCCAGCTTGCACTGTTCACTGAACCTTCACACGCGCACTAGAGCTGTAGGCTGGGGCTTACGCGTCCGCTGTGGGCGACGAGACCCTGGCCCTGCAGGAAGACTGCGGGTGGCGGCTGTCGGAAGCCGACTTGAAAGACCTGTCCCCATCTCTTCCAGAAGAACTTGTCGGATTGCGGCTGCCGTGACCCGATTCTGAAGGCCCATTTGCGTTACGTCCCTCCCCCGTGTTGGAATTTGGTGCATTTACTGTAGGTGAGGAGGAACACCCAGGACTTTCCTCCTGAAGTCCCAACGGGTGATACTGGATCGCAGGCAATTGAAGCCGCGCTTCAGCAGATGCAGAGTCGCATTGGACAGCGGGGCCACCGCGAATGACCTGCGCAGGGAACACCTGGTTGCTGATGCGCATTATTGAATGCAGCCGTCGACCGCGCCCGTCGACGATGACGTCGTCTTGGAGCCGGCGCAGCTCGCTGGAATCCTGCTGCCGTAGCGCCAGAGGCAGCCGATGCAGCTTGGTGGGCAGTGGCACGATGTGCTGCCGCCTCTTGGCCCGGTGGACGTAGTCCTCGGCACGTCCCAGGGCTCCGCGAGGCAGGTGCTCGAACCCGGAGGTACACCTGCAGGAAGCTGCGAAAAAACTGGTGTAGTGTAGCCAGACACGTCAATGTTGCGCCGTCGATCAGGAGTCCCAACTGCTGGATGGCGTCTAGCCTTAGCAGTGACGTGTCCTGTACTGTCACGTAGAAGGTGACAAAGACCCGCTTGCCGTGGTGCTGCAAGTCTGTGCGGAAATAGCCCAGGACCGGTATGCGGTGTTTCCAAAAATAATGCAGTTGGATGGACGTTTGGAGCAGTCACTGCTTCGAAGCGAAAAGCATGTCGAAGTCCTTCTTGGTCATTAACGATGCAGTGACTCCGGTGTCCACCAACAATGACATGTGGCTATGTCCTCCAACGACGACAGGGATGCGCAAGTCCCTTGGGCTAGTCGGCGCAGCTTGCACGGACAGGACTGTGCCAGTGCCGGAGTCAGCGTCTTGGACGGGGGCAACTTCCTGCACCGACGCCTGTCGTTTACGGCAGACTGCCGCAAAATGCCCCTTGATGCGGCGAAATTGGCAAGTTTTGTTTTTGGCCGGACAATTTCTGGAAGTCGCCAAATGCCCTAACTTGCTGCAGCGAAAACAAGGGCCAACTTGAGGCTTGGAAGCAGACCCTCTTGGCCGCGAACGCCGTCCTGGAGGCGCGCTGACGAGCCCACGTAGCCATCTTGGACGCGGCCACCCGCGTTGGGGGGAAAGCTGCCGCCATGTTGAGTCACATGCGGGGCCAGCGAAGCAGCCGACCCGCCATTTTGAGCCGCTGCCACGCACTGGATGCTGCCGCCTTAACCGGAGTGCGAGCCGAGTAGCCGCTCATTTTCTCCGAATGCCACGATGGCGTTGTTGAGTGCCTCCAAGTCGCGTCCAACTTCTGCTTTTTCAGCGTAAGGACTTCCCCGCCCCGCCACGGTGGTCTAGTGGTTATGGCGCTCGAATGCTGACCCGAAGGTCGCGGGATCGAATCCCGGCCGCGGCGGCTGCATTTTCGGTGGAGGCGAACATGTTTGAGGCCGGTGTACTTAGATTTAGGTGCACGTTAAAGAACCCCAGGTGGTCGAAATTTCCGGAGCCCTCCACTACGGCATTTCTCATAATCATATGGTGGTTTTGCGACGTTAAACCCAGATATTATTATCATTATAAGGACTTCCCCGTAGTACAGAAGTTTCGCCCGTACATGTGCGTTGGCGACACCGTGAATTATCTGGTCACGCATTCTGTCGTCGTAGTGATCCGAACTTGCATGACAGGGCCTTTTCTTTGAGCGCGGTGACGAAGTCAAGAAACGTTTCGCCGGGCAGTTGTTTGCGACTCGTGAAAAGGTGCCGCTCGGCTAGCACGTTCATCGTCTCGGCAAAGAGCCCGTCCAAGAATTGTAGCAACGTGTCGTAGTCCGTCGTCGTCGCATCTGTCGACAACGTGCCGAGTCTGACGGTGTACTGGCCGTGTGCGCAGCATTTGGACCGCCTTGTGATTCGAGCTGCTTCTGCGCCGCGAAGTATTTGCGTTGTCCCTCGATGCCGAGCGCGCAGAGGAGCGCTGACGCACGTCGCTCATCCAGCCGCTTCCGCCGGCCGCCTTCAGGTGAACCTTGAAAATTTTTTTCCATAAATGCCATGCAATGGGAGACTTGCCGGGAACGTTGAGGAACGGAAGGAGGTTCGCAAAGAGGCAGCCATGCGTGCCCTCTTTGCGAACTCCCTCCGTTCCTCTTGCGAACCTTTGCATGTAGCAGTAGGACTAAGCCGAATTGAAGTGGCGGCGTTCAGTAGCCGGAGCAGCAACAAGGGAAATTCAGGCCGACGCCCTTGTAGCGTGCGGAAGCCAAAGCACCAACGCGCAGCAGAAAATGTGACTCGCAGCGTAATGTCACGTACGTCGTGCTCTTCCTGGCGTCGCCTGTAGAACCGGGTTCAGTACCTCGTCGCCATGTGTTGTGTAGGGCAAGAGCGCGCGGCGTAACCCGCGACGGGCCGACGGAAAGGCCGAACGACGGGAGGGCGCCTAAAGTGACGACGCGTAGACCAAGCTTCGGCGAGACTGACGGGAGACTGCTTCCCGCGTTTATTGCAGGTCGTTTAAGGAGGGGGAAGAAGGGCTATTGGTCAGCGAGGCACGGGTCACGTGACCGGCATGGCCCAGCGGGATTGGTGGTAGCAAAAGGCATGGAAGAGACCCAGCCACACAGTAGCCATGAATAGAGAGCTCAATCGTACTGGCGTCTTAGCATGTCACCAGGGGTCACGCGACACAACAGGTTAAAGCCCCTATACCTTCGGAAAAGTACAGTTTCTCTTGATCTACGCCGCTTCCCCATCTCCACGCGTCTGATAGGGCGGCTGCGGTCACGTGGTAGCGCGCGCCCTCTTTCTCGGTATTTGTTTCCTTCGCCTCTCGGCGCCATGCTGAACGCTCCAACGTGACTTGTGCTGTGTGTTAGCCCCATGTGGAGTGCACGAAGTGTGAAGTGCACGCGTGTGTCTCGCCCGTTTTGTCGCGATGCCGGGTTGCTGTGCGTTTGGCTGCCATAATCGTGACACCCAAGGGAAAAAGTTTTCTGCCATTCCTCGCGGAAAAGAATGCAGGTCGTCGCAAAGTCTGGCTCCACAGAATAGGTCGAGCAAACTTCGAGCCGAGATCGGCGCGGCTTTGTGAGTTATGTGCTCGTGCATTTTAACTCTTGACAGGCGCCTTGCTTTGCCGTGTGATATATGTGGTGTATTACTTACTTAATGTCACGCGAAATTTTGTGTAATTTGTCATGCACCAAGACAGTCACTTGCTCGAGTAAGTGACTGTCTTGAGCAAGTGACTGTCTTGAACACCAGATGGTCGAAATTTCCAGAGCCCTCAACTACGGCGTGCCTCATAATCATATCGCGGTTTTTGCACGTAAAACCTCACATATTATTAACTCTGAAAGAACGAGTGTCATGCACTGGAACACTAGGTTGTGTTCCACACATTCGACTAACCTTTCACTGTCATGTGCGGATGGAAGGGCGAAGACAGAGCCAGCGTCGGAATGAAAGTGCCATAGCAAAAGAAAAAAAAACCTAGCCCGCAGAATTTATCGAAAGCCGTGCATTTACGTCGTGTCATCATGAATTATCGCGTCACACATTTAGCGCATAAGTTTCAAAACGCTACAAATGGCATATATCACCTGTGCTGTACTTTTGCAAAATATCTCGCATTGCATAAAAGTACGGCAAAAAACATGTTTCAGAAAAGCATGCTCGTTGAGTGGGATCTTTAATCGAGCTGCAGCCACTGAAGATGTACGTTTGAAATTCGACACTTCAATAGAATGAGTGGGTTAATGTCGTTCATTTGAGCATACTGGTTTTAAATCTTCATTTATTGGTTTAATAACTTCATTTATTGTCAAGCTGCTCTGCGCAGGCCAAACGTCCCAGAACGGCGTACTGCGAGCACACGTCATGGGCAGGCAAAGGAGATAATAATGATACATGTGGTTTTACGAGTCAAAACCACGATATGATTACGAAGCACACCGTAGTGTAGGGCTCCGGAAATTTTCACCATCTGGTGTTCTTTAACGTGCACTGACATCGCACAGTACGCGGGGCCTCTAGCATTTCAGCTCTATCGAATTCCGACCGCCGCGGCCGGGACCGAACACGCGACCTTCGGATCAGCAGGCGAGCGCCGAAACCGCTACATCACCGCGGCGGGCACGCGAGGAGAAGTAACATATGTGAAATGTCATAAACTTATGATCGCGCACCTTCATGGTAATTGCAGGCACTGCTGCAGTTATATATGATAGAGATAGTTTATACGCACGGGAACTATTCCTTCCCAAACGGCGTGGCTTGACATCACAGCTGCCATGTAAATACTTCTACCGGTGCAATAAATAGCGCGTCGTGTTTACTAGGGGTGTGCGAATAGTGGATTTCAGAACCGAATCGAATACGAATCGAATAGTGATGAAACCGAATCGAATACGAATACGAATCGAATATATTCGAATAGTTTTCGAATAGTAAGGCAGCAATTTTGAGTGGGAAGGAATAAATAAACTTTATTCAGGTTTTGAAAATCGCCCTAGAATTGCAAGTTCTATTTAAAACGAGATTCACAAACGTTAACAAGGCACATGACAATTTTATTTAACCAACGAAAACACCGCGATTACGTATATTGAGGTAATTTTGTATACAGCAGTGATAATAAAATTACACGGAGCAACACGCAAGGGCTTATATTTACAAAGCACGAAACAAAATAACTTCAAGTAGGCCACCTACATAATGCAAACTACTCACATGATAAATAACACGGGCTATGTGTGGATTTTCCACGAACTTCGGTATTGCGAAATCTGCCTTGTGCTAAATTTACTTACACAAACTCGTGCTGGTCAAGCTGAAAGCGTCACAAAGCAATTCTGTTTCTCAGAGCGCTTTAGGACAATATCGGCAGTTCCCGTGCAAGAACACTAGTTCCTCAACGTGTTTTGAACTCAGCGACTCTCTTCTGCTGGTAACTGTATTAGAGCAGGCTGAGAAAAGCCTCTCACTAGGCAATTTGGTTGCAGGAATACCAAGGTAGTGCTTTGCTGCCGTCACCAGATTTTTGTACTTTGCCTTACCTACGTTCTGCCACCATTGAAAAGGGTTGTCTTGACGTGGCAGCAGCGGAGCTTCAAGATAACCTGACAATTCCTGCATTAATAGATCAGCACCCTCTTTTTGTCCTGCACCCAAGCTACTGAAAATTTTCCACAATGGAGAACACTCATTGGCTTGTCCACTTTGGTTGGCACTACAGTCTGCAGGCATCTCCACGTCTGCTGAACGGCAAGACATTTCTTTGAGCACTGAATGCACCAGAGCTCGCACTTCCACTTTTTCTTCGTCCCCGTAGCATACATCTTTGAAACGTGGATCAAGCAATGTGGCAAGACAATTGGGCGCAGTGGTGCTTACAGCCGGACACCTAGCTTTCATTGATTTCAGAAGGTTCTGCCAAAGTCGTACTCATCACAGTCGCTTGTTTTGTCGGAAAGCAACAGCTTCATGCAGTGAACGAGGGGCACGACCAAAGATAGCATCGGGTAAGACTCGGCACACGCAGCGGTTGTAGCCTCTTCCACTGGCTGAAGAACTGCCACAAAGGCCGACACTTGACGCCACTCTCCATTTGTCAAGTTTTCAACCGAATCATTTTCGGTCAGGTCGATCGTCACAGCAGTCTTCAGCTTGAGCAGACGAGCTAGCATCGGAAATTCGCTGTTCCATCGCGTTGGAACATCTTGGACGAGCTCAAGTGGAGGATCAACGGAAATGATAATGATGATAGCGGATTTATGACTCTTTCGCTTCTACGCTTTGGAGGCACTGGAATGTTAAGCAAAAGAGGCTCCATCTGGTGATCAATATGGCGCCGATAGTCTCGTAAAAACTACAGCTGCATGCATCTTAGCGATTAAACAAGAAAAATCACCTCTCGATGTTTCATCGTTTCGTTCCTTTGGTGTTTTGTCGTAGGCGCTGATTACTCGAAAATTATTCGAAAACTATTCGAAAACTATTCGAAAATTATTCGGTATTTCGAATATGCACTATTCGATTCGAGTGCCGAATCGAATAGAACAGTATTCGATTCGTTATTCGCAATTTTCGAATATTCGCACACCTCTAGTGTTTACAGAATTTTATGTCAACCTTTTTTAAGTAAACCCAGTTACCGATATCCGCGCCAGATACACAGGGAAACGCTAAGCTCCGAAAAGAACCGTAAACGACGTGCAATTTGCCACAAATTGTACATGGCTTTTATTGCAGCAGCTCTTCTGGCGCGCTATAAGGGAATTAGATGGTGCGCACTCCCACACCAACTGAGAAAATTAACGCAGAAATACAGATAATCATTACACACAGCCGTATGCGAGACATGGCACGCGGCCACGGCCGGACTAGAAAGGTTGTGGCTAAAGTGGCAGCGCCAGCGCGCAACCGGCCTGAAAGCTTCACGCGTCCACCTGGCGCGTTCGAAGGGGCGCCGCCGTCGCACGCGAAAGATGCGCGGGAGAGGAGGCGGCGGAGGGGAGAGCAGATGGCGGTACTTTTACGAAGTATAGGGGCTTTACAACAGGTTTCACTCAAGACGTGCTGTCGTCTGTGGCCGAAGGCCTGCTTAGGGATGTAAGGGATCCCAGGCGTAAAGAGAATCGCAGATCAAAGGCGCAAGATAGGAGGAAGACAGCTGTGGTGCCTTATGTGCATGACGCTTTACAGAGGCTCAAGAAGATGGGGAAAGCATCGGGGTTCGGGTCGTTTTTTCGGCCCCTGACAAGCTTCTGGCATGTGCACATCGACCTCTCGTAAGAACAAGAAAAGAGGCTGCAACACAGACCATAGGCTGAAGTTTGCGCCATGTCCATGTTTAAAGCCGTTTGTACGCTAGCCCCCTGACGTGTGGCAGGCAGTGGCGCATCAACTTGTTCGCGAGTGCAGGTGCAAGGCTCCCTCACATCGTCGGCCATGTATATTAACACAAAAGTGTTTTATGCCGGGGTCCACCACGGCTCCGCTGGCGTATTTCCGTCACAGATATGACGTTGTAAAATATAAAGACTAACAGTGGGCAAAGAAAAAAACCAGAAGGAAAAGTTCCGTCACCGGGAATCGAACTCACGACCGCTCGTTTCGCAGCGCGCAGCACGAAACGATTCGGCCACGAACGGCACGTTGTTCGCAGTGCTAACGGCGAGCTACTTATATACACCATTTGTGGGTGGCTGTATCTGTGTCACGGCCGGGCTAGACCGCACGCGCTCCTTTCCTTACGGCCTTCTCACCCGTCGCGAAAGCAATGGGAGAGTTTCTCAGTATGTTTCGCCGCCCGTCGGCGGTAGGGGCGCTGCGACCCTGACCGTGCATCTGCTGCGCCGCGCACACGGCACAAGAGTGTTGCTCGATGCGAAACCGCGGAAGGGGGGTTCTCGACGGAGAACGGGATTATTCAAGAAGTCAGGGTAGAGGGGGATTGTCTCCTTTAAAAAAAAACTAATGTATCAGACGGCTCTCCGCATAATGTCGGTATGCATGTGCTCGGGATATACAAGCTTAAACTCGGTAAAACTGCGGAAAAATCGGCTAACGAGGCATAATGCAGGAGGGTAGCGAATTGGGCGAGTTGGAAATTGCTCACGATGGTTAGCGCAAACGCAACACGGACGAAAAGAAGAAAAACGACGACACAAGCGCTATCTAACAAACTGAATGTTTATTGGAAAACACAAATATATATGTATAAGAAAGAGAAAAACAACAAACCCGCACATGCGCCAAAGATAATTGACAGATAAAAACGTGTATGCTAACAAAAATACGCCTTTGCAGGAAAGACACTTCCTCATCAATCAAAGCGATAGAAGGGCAGCTCACGCAGTTCTCTTTCTTAGACATATATATTTGTGATTTTTCCAATAAATATACAGTTGTTAGATAGCACTCAATTGTGTCGTCGTTTTTCTTCTTTTCGTCCGTGTTGCGTTTGCGCTAACCATCATGAGGCATAATGCAGGAGGCATGCAGCACTGGCAACGATCAGAGACAGAGATAAACAACGCTGCACCTGTTCTGCAAGCAGAGAGCACCAAATACCTTTGGCCCTTGGTCTCGTTGGACAATGAGGCCGCAATTAAGAGAGCTCGCCTCCCCTTTGCTAGCTATTTTTTATTTCTTTATTTTTCCAAATACATTTCGAGTGGTTTTCAGGGCTAAATGCTGCGGTCTGCAGCTTGACAGCTCTTTGAAACACGTACGTGAGTTGTATATCTAATGGTTGAAAATAACTGCGTATAGGGAGAAAGAAAGTAAAAAAAAAACAAGAGAGGACTCTTGCTGCTGAATAACCCCTTCGGACTGCACGCCCCGAGAGGGGTACCTGGTGTTAACACCACCTGGAAACATTAATTCCAGGGACTCCGAGCTCTTCTGCGTTCCTTTTGTTAGCGTCAGGATGACTGGGCCGTAAAATAGGACACAATAGAAAACGCAACGCACGACACACAGTTAAAAGGGAAAAAGAAGTTTACATTTAATTATCAACAACTTGGTTACAACGCAAAACTCATAACACAAAGTCGCATACGCATATTCGCTCAAATCGCACTGCTAACAACGCACAACCGCTCTAATCGCACCGCTAAAACGCACAACCGCTCAAATAGCTCGCACTTTTCAGACTCTCCTCGTCGCTTATTATTATTACAGACCTCGGATTGACTCTTGCACTGCGCTACTGACGACCAACAACAGGCAGCATCAGCTGTACAAGCTACTGCGAGCACAAGACAGGACGAACTACACAACCCGAGGCCTGTTTCTAGCTCTTTTGGTCAAGATAGTGGTCTTTTTCGATAAGGCCTCTGAACACCTGCCACGCAGGAATGTGTAGGAGTTTTGCAAACAGCAGTCCAGCCCTACTTGCAACGCGTTCCCATCTTATGTTGCCCTGAATGCGTTGACGACAGCCAATCCCGACGATCCGCAGATCTCATAGCCGAAAAATTCCTAGAATTCTCCTCGTCAATCACACAAACACTGACTGACGCGAACGACAAGCCTTCCACCTATGCACACAAGCCGAGTAGGAAGTATTTAGGCTGTGAACGAGACATTTGTGAAGTCCGGCAAAGTTTTCCCTTGACAGCGTTCAACTATTTGCGAGTGCTTACGAGCAATAAATATTTATTTCCAGATCTCAGAATGTCTACACGTTTGATGGCGGAGCGCTGTATCCCGGCTCTTGCATCTATACGTTTTTCGATAAGCTTAAGCTCGATGCACATTGCGCATATAAGAAGTTAGAATAAACCATTTGTGCGTCTTCAACGATTAGGCAACTTGTTTTTCAACGCGCGGTGAGTGAAGAAGCGCGCCCGAACTCATGTGCCGGCGTTGCGCGCGCTGCACGGAGCGGCGGAGGAGGTCAGGGTCGCAGCGCCCCCCTCAAAGCAGCGGCGAGAGGTATGTACTACACCCGATGCGAAGGCCGTAGAAGCGAGCGCGCGCGTGCGGTCTAGCCGGCCGTGTCTGTGTTAGTGTGTTTTCGTTATCACTAACGAGATGCGCGACGGCTCGAAGAGCGTAGAGTCACTGTATTGCTACCTTAGGTAGCAGAGTTGCGCATAGGTCCGGCTAGCAACCACAGCTATGCTGTGAAGTCGCCCACACTTCGTTTTGCAGGCGACATGCCTACCGTGTCGCCGATTAACCTGTCTGGCGTGTCGAAGACCGGCGATAAACATCGGCTGTCGATGGCTAGTGTTCAATTCACTCGCTGCAGCGGCGGCGTCGAGAAATAAAAAAAATTGGCCCAAGCGGCAGCTTCACCGCAATTCTTGGTGCTAGCGGCGCTGGAAGACAGATGCGCAACTCTGCTACCTAAAGGTAGCATATACAGTAACTCTAGAAGAGCGTAGAAGAGCGCGCTTGAAAGGTCGTCGCTGTTGCGACGAGCGCCCGCGTCTAAAGGGCGTGGTCGCCTGTACTCGGAGATCTGTGTTACAGTGTTTTCGTTATCACTGGCGAGATGGCGCGACGGGTTCCGAGAGCGTAGAAGACGCTCTCGAAAGGTCGTCGCCGCTGCGACGAGCGACCGCGTCTACAGGGCGTGGTCGCTTGTGCGGGCGCTTATCTCGTGATCGCGGGTGTAAGTCTCGCGTTTGAAACACGAAGGTCACTTGGCCCACTGCAGCGGCTGCTTTTGCGAAAGGAGCGCGGTGCTCACGCAGAAATCGTTACAAATGTGACAGTTAGTTCGCTCTATCATGAGTATGTTCGTTCCGTGCGTCCTTTCTGCTTGAGCAGCGCGTTGCAAGTTTCGAGCTGCTTGCCGTTCTTCGCGTGACATTACATTTGTTGGTAGCATTCATTCCATCGCCCTTGGGGGAAAGAATGCGCAACAAACGCTTCAATACGTCTGTGAAGACACGTTTCACTTTCGTGTTATACCGATTCCTAGACAGAGGGATCATCCATGTTTTTTTAATAATGTGTGTGTGTTTGTGTGTGTGTATGTTTCAAAAGAATATTCCTGGCTATCGTTAACACATATATAAGAGAAAGTCACAGTGAAAAACATAGCAACATTTATTCTGAGCTTCGGCCGGGGACCGGCCTTAAACCTAAATGCAATGCCTTTAGGTTTAAGTACAGAGTCGCGCAATACAGACACAGATGCACACACCGTCGCGATGGTTGGAACGGGGACAAGGGGAGGGGCCAGAAGAACAGCACAGCAAAAAAAGAAAAGAAAGTGAGAGATGGAGAGACATACGTACTGACATAACACAGTGTCGCAATTTCTTAGAACTTGACAAGAGGCGGAGTCAGAACGCACACACAAACAAGAAATAAATAGCAAATAGACAGGGCGAAAAGAAACAGGGCTACGTGTGTGGTTCGGGGAAAAAAAAAGTTAAAAGTGACAAAGGCAAGAAACGCGATTACTGCGCTAAAGGAGAGATCATACGTCGGGATGAAAGGGAAATATGGTCAAGGACGCCGGATGCCAACGCACAGCGCGTGTGTCTTTGTTCAGGTGTTATCTTGTATAAGCGCGCCGAAAGTCGTTAAGTGCGTGCCCACCCGTGCACCTGAGGGATGGGGAGGTGTGGCTATTGAAGTCGACCGCTTACCTCGGAGGCCTCGCAGGCGCTGGCGGCCCTCATGAAGGACCGCCCGCAAAGTCAAGATGCGGCTCGCGGGGCACATACTGAGAACAGATGCAGAATATAATAGGACTTTTGGGAGGCCTAGTTGGTGCATACTGACAAAACTATTGGCGCTTGCCCTTGTGTACCTTCTTGGTGTGCCGTGTTTGTATTGCGCCAAGCAATTCTTTCTGCCAGGATGCAGGATAGGCTGAATGCGGGAGTACATCAACACTTCCTTCAACAATGAGCCCCTCATATAACATGCACACATACATACACATACCACGTATACACGTACATATCCATGCATATATACACATATAATCACGCACATACATACATATACACACACGTACGCATAGAAAACAACAACCGATGTTCAAGCGAACGCCAAAGGCCAAAGGTTACATCATCTGTACTCGGAGGAAGGAGCACGCACGCCGATTCACAAAGGGATGATAATGAAATGACGAAAATAATAATGAAGGAATATGTGGACTTTCTAACACCATACCCAATCACGTACACTACAGAAATGAAAGGGATATGCATTCTTTAAATTCTGCCTTCCGAACATACAAGAAGTTTTTGGGCATCGGTCACTTAGTTGCCTGCGAATTGATTTTTCAGGTTCGTAGCAGGCCGTACACGATAGTCGGCCTAGCTTTCATTTATGCAACCAGAGACACTGTTAAACTTATGGATGAGGTACGATTCACGCGCCTCCCGGTCACAGTGCGCTTTGAATTGGATTGAAGTACCACAGCAGAAAATGTGTGGAAGGGGTGGCCAAGATTATTAACATGCCTGGTGAGAGGAAGTGTGGAGGGTACTTTACGTGGTGCTCTGTGATTGTTATTCTCATTCTGAACGCAGTCTCAGTTTGACCAATGTAGGGTATGGCTAAGGTACATTCGAGAAGGTATATGATGTTTGCACTGTCACAGTTGAAGTTGCCTCTTATCTGATAAGAAAATGGAGACGCGGTACTGGCGACGGTGGACACTGTTCATCATTGGACAGAGTTTGCACTTAGGCTTGTCGCATGGGACGCTGCCAGTGAATACAGGAGTGCTGACTCTAGAGGACGTTACAATATCTCTAATGTTCCTTGCCCGTCTGTAGACAGCGCGTGGAGGTTCCTGGAATACACATCGCAGCTGGTCGAAGCTTCAAGCAGAATTGTGGTGCATTCTGAGGATGCGGTTTGTTAGGGAAGAGGCTGAGTATGTCAGCATAAGATTGGGAGTAGTATTTGCGGGTTCGTTTTGTGTTTTTATCAGGTGGCGGCAGTCCTGTTTTTCAGATTTCCTAATCGCGTCGTTGATGACAGAATGTGGGTATTGTTGCCGTGTGAGGTCATTGCTTAGTTGTTGACGTTGGAGGCGAAAATCGCCCTGGTCAGAACATATACGCCTAGACGAAGAGACTGGCTGTATTACAGTGCTTGACGTGGTTAAAGTGGAGACTGCTAAAGTGGAGACTGCTAAAGTGGAGGTTATTGGTGTCGGTCCGTTGTTTTCTATACACAGTGGTCACGAGCTTATTGTCTGAATTTTCACTGAATCATCAAGGAAGTCACCCTATATGCCCCGTGTCCTACGTATAGGATGCTTCTTTGATGTATCTCACATCGCTATTCTTTAGTGATGACTAGCACCACCTACAGCACATCAAGCAGGCCTCATTCTCAACGTGTGCAAGCCTAGACATTGCTTGCTTTTCATGCTGCCAGTGCCGACCGCTTTCTCCGGGCAAAAGCGTGTTGTGTGAAAGACGTCATGGAGAGGAAGAAGTGCAATGTCGGTGTGCACGTGAAATGTTTCAAGGCTTACCACACCCGCATAGCACCACTAATGCCCAGTGGCCTATATGTATAGGACGGCTTGAAATTTTATTATTATTATTATTATTATTATTATTATTATTAGTATTATTATTATTATTATATTATTATTTATTTTATTATTGTTTAATGGCGCAAAGGCTACAATAGCCATAGAGCGCCAAGGCAATGTAACATGTCAATGCACCGTGTGATCAATGACTGCGGCCAAGTGTAACATGGCTGTAAAGGGCTTAAATGCAGCGTACTAAATATGCGTAAAATACATAACGTTATAAAATTATGACAATGACATGGAATATGTGCAATGAATGTCAATGATGGTATGTTGGTATCGCGGGCAGTGATGATACAGTGCATAATAGATAAAATGTGCATATAGCGCAACAGTAGCTGAGGGACTACAAACATATCTGGCGGCTTATACCAAGTGGCCCTACCGTGGTAGGGTCTGACAAGCCACCGATATCACCAATAATAAAGGCTAGCCTTGCCCTCAGAGTTGAGGGGGGCTACCTGTGTCGCCAGAATATACGTTGCAGAAAATGGACGTCGTTTAAAAAGTGTAAAAGTTTGTTAAAGGGAACCATGGGGCTGTCTGATAAAAAACAGTGATGGATGAAGCGGGATGTTGTTTTTAAAGATCTCCGGAAAGTGGCGTTTTCCGCTCCATCTCCATTTGAGTACATTCGATAAGGACGTGTAAAACGGGACAGGTTCTTCCACATCTTTCGCATTTTGGTGCTTTTGAGCCGTTTAAGAGATGGGAATGAGTACTATGGCTGTGTCCTATACGGAGTCGGCAATAAACTTCTTTGTATCTACCCACGACCGGGGAAAACTAGGTTTTTAATACGAGGTGCACTGTATGGAGCTTTTGTGTTATTTCGAGAGGTCCCATTCTTTCTGCCCCTCTCACGTAGATTGCAGTGGACAAGCGCTTTGAGATCTTTGTATGGTACAGTGTCCACGTCAACACGGCTTTTTTGCGCTGCTGCTACTGCTGCGCAGGCATCCGCTCTCTCGTTCCTATCGATACCGACATGGCCAGGTACCCAACATACTGTATCTCTGAGGTGCTCGATATGCTGTAATTAATTGCCTTTCTAAATCACTGAGGACTGGATTTTTGTTTGGTTTGCCAGTGGTCAATGACGAACAACGCTCAATGAATCAGTAAATACGACTGATTTCTTAATGTTATGATTAGTGATGTATTTTAGGCAGTTAATATGGCATATGCTTCTGCAGTAAAAATATAGTGTGCGTGTTCAGTCTTTGTGAAAGGCGAATTCAGGCCCGATGGCAGCGGCAGATACAGATTGTCTGTCTTTGAAGCAGGTGTAAAATTGCTGACAGCCGCGATATTTGTATTGGATGATAGGAAATTGCTGGTATAGCTGCACGAGGATGGCGTGTTTATATCTATGTGGCAAAAAGACATGTCACATTTTATGTGGGTTTTTTGCCACGGTGGGAGCCACTCTATGGGAAGGTGCTTGAGTGACTTGTTGTAGCGGTGATTACGGCTTAGCAATCAGTCGCGGTACAGGTAAGACGGAATGGCTTTGAAAGAGACGGTTGCTTTTCAAAACCTTAGAGAAGAAGTGTCCGCCACGAGTTTTGCACAGGGATGTGTCGGAATGGAAAAAGCGTAAAGGGAACTAAAGGCAAATAAACAACTTTATGTCAGAGCGAAGCCCAAGTATGACAACTTCAAAAACGGCAATATTATCAACAGCAGTGCCCTACTTACCGAGAAATTAAGCTAAATGTATCACATGATGAGCGCCACGAGTGGGACATTTTCGAAGTGATCCCGATGACGTAGGGAAGTCGGCCTACAATAAAACACTAGTAATCAAACTAGCAGCAGTAAAAAAAGAACATTCCGAGCATCAAAAGACGTAATAAAATGCTGTTTGTTCGTTTCCGCTTGATTCATGGAAAACAAAACCTCCGTGGCGTTGCCATGGGGAACGGCGCGCGTGGTTCAAAGGTTCCGTTTTCACCGAACTGTGCCTCGCCCGTCTCAGTGGTAGTTTCGGGATCGCGTACTGCCGTGCGTGTTTTTCGCGCTCGTGAAAGTCGCTCTGACAGAAAGTTCGACAAAATGCCGCATGCGTGTGATATTGCCGGATGCCCGAATGGTGCACAACGCCAGTGCTGCAGCAAGGAAACCGGTGTGTCTTTCACTGGGTGCCGCGGAATGAACCCTTACGCTCGAAGTGGCTTAGTGTCATGACATTGCGCCAGTGTGCTAAACAGTCAAAACCTCTGCGTGTGTGCTCGCTGCACTTTCGTACTGAGGATTACGAGACCAACCGCAACTTGGTGACGGCTTTGAATGTGCCCATCCGAGCAAGTCTTTGCCGCAGCGCCGTTGTTGCTACTGTGGGTCCCGCTACTTCCGCTCGGCTGCTGCTAGTGTCGGCGGCCGCGCAGTAAAAGCGGGCAACGTTGGGCACGGCAGCTGTGACGTATGAGAGTCGTATTTTCAGGCGGGGAGACTTGAACGCGCGCTAACGCGATTGCGGACCACTAAAAACGTGATTTTATTTCAAAAATAAGCACTCCCTTGGCACAAAAGCAGCGCTACGAGGTTTCTGGACCGCTATTTCAACAATCAACGTCCGACTTAATATTTGCCTTTAGTGTCCCTTTAAGGGAGTACATGAGGCTGCAGTATTCACGCTCGAGTTGCATGGGCCACTCGTTTGCGTCAACGTACAAACTACTGAACGGGACTTGTGCGGAACGCACCGGTAGCAAGACGAATGCCTAAGTGGTACAACGGATCCAGCATCTTAAGTGCCGTTTTTGAGGCTGATTGGTACACTACGCAGCCATAGTTCAGCCGGCTTTTAACAAGACTGTTAAACAGCGATAACAGACATTTAGTGTCAGTTCCCCATTGTGGGTGCGACAGCATTTTGAGCAAGTTCATCATTTTCAGGCATTTCAGCTTCAGTGCCTTGATGTGAGGATGAGACATTCGAACATCAAAAATTAGCCCAAGACACTTATGTTCAGTCTTAACACATTATGGTGAGCCATTGATTTTGATACAAGGGGCCGGCTGAAACAGACTTGGATTTATTAACGAGACACAAACAGTTTTTGTCAACATTAACTGCAAAACCCATTCTCATTTGCCCATTTCGAGACATGGTTCACGCCCAGCTGAATTTGCCCGTTTCGCAAATGGCCAGAAGTTACACGACCGAAATGTTACTTGGATGTCATCTACGTAAACAGAGTAGGATATTGTCGGTGGGGAGAGCAGTGGTGTAGAGAGTTCATCTTACTATAAAAAGGGTGCAGGCTGAGAACTCCGCCCTGCGGGACTCAGTTTCTTGTATGTATGTTCGGATGAGTGCTGTAACCGACCCGTACTCGAAATTTCCTGTCAGTCAGGTAGCTGTGTATGACGTTTGTATAGGTTGCTACATGTACCGTAGCTATCCAAGTCCCTTAGTATTCCATACCGCCAGGCTGTATCGTATGCCTTTTCAAGGTCAAAGAAAACAGAGAGGCAATACTGCTTGTGCACAAATGCTTCCCTAATATACGATTCTAACAGTACTAAGTTATCTGTCGTAGACCTGCTTACGCAAAATCCGGCTTGGTGCGGATCTAGGATTCTATTAAATTCCAGAAAATACATTAGACGGAGATTTATGATTTTTTTCGAATAACTTGCATAAACAGCTAGTTAGGGCAATAGGCCTGTAATTTCTTACATCCGATGCATCCTTGCCTTGCTTCAGGATTGGTATTATTATGGCCTCCTTCCACGAATACGGCATCTGTCCTGTGGACAAGATTTTGTTATATAGGCCAGGTAAGCATTCCAGTGTTTCTCTGGGTAATCGCCTGATCATCTCGTATGTGATTTGATCTGCCCCGGTGCTGAATTTCCAGAGCTCTTAAGTGCAACATTAAGCTCGTGCATAGTTATGGGCTTGTTGTACCCTCCCTCAGTGGGTTTCTGTGGGCGGAAATGGCAAGACTCCACCGTTGTCTTATGGCTCAAAAATGCCGGGTAGTGCTCCGAGTTCGATATGTGCTGGGAAGTGCTCTCCTAGCCGGTCAGCCTGGCTTTCAAGTGTGGTTCCAAGACTGCTTACTAATAGAAGAGGGCTAGGGGTTGCGCCTTGAGTATCCTAGCCCTGTGATAGACTTTTCTCGTGTCTGCGCAGGAATTAATTCAGGAGAGGTATTTCATTCAACTCTCCCTCTTGCTATACGTTCGGATGCGCCTTCCATTTGCTTACAACGCTTCAATTCTATCAAGTTTCAGCAGTAGGATAGCGAGACAGCATGCCCCATGCTTTGTTCTGATCCTTTTCGCCTTTTCAACATTCCTCATTCCACCACGGCTTAGCAATTGGCCCTTCTGCCCGGTCCTTGGGAATTGATTCATTTGCGGCAGATATGATGTATTTTGTGATGAACGCTGCCATACCCTCAACATTGTTGGGTAACAGGTGTCCCCAGCTTGCGACTGCTTCTGCGCAGAGCTGATAGACGAAGCGACCAAGATGACGGTGAGTTAAGGCAAATTTATATACATATATACAGAGGCGTTACATATTCGGCGCTGGGGCCGACAGCTTATCGGGCTCGCACTTGAGGTGCGACGACCCGGGATTTCTTCGCTCGCTGTCCTCTCTCTCCGCGCAGCTTGGTTCTTTATAGCCCTGGGCGATCGCTTGCATCAGCCAGGAGCTCGAAGTCTCCAATCAGGAACCGCCGTTGGTCGCTGGCTCGAACCAGATCCGCGGATGAGAGGGTTTGCCGCACGTTGCGGAGAGATTTCCTTCGGTTGCGTCCAGACGCAGCGCCGGAGTTGCCGGGGATTGCGTAAGGCTCCCGCCTCGTTGCATCAACTGGTGCTGACGCTGGTTGCGTCAGACGCATCGCCGGAGTTGCCGGGGATTGCGTAAGACTCCTGCCTCGTTGCATCAGCGGTGTTGACGCTGGTTGCGTCAGACGTTCTACCAGCTTGAATGCCTTGTCGAAGCAAGGAAGTTTTGGTTGGGAGCCCTGGCATAACAACATCAAGGTGTTCTACAGTGCTATATAGCAGCGATGATAGCGCATAGAATACTTCCCAGTTCGCTTTAGACAGCTTCCATCGTTAGGAATGTAGGGCCCTCCTGCCTTACCAGTAGCTTGCAAGGCCACTGGGAAGTGATCACTGTTATAGGGATTGTTGATCACCTTCCACTCTAGATACAGCATGAGCGAAGGAGAGGAGATCGAGAGGTCGATTGATGAGTATGTCTTATGTGCCGCGCTTATAAAATGTAGGCTGTCCCTTGTTAAGCAAACATGCACCCGACGATAGCAAGTACTGTTCTATTATGCGCCCCCTCGCATCACAGCGCGGAACGCCCCAAAGCTGATTATGAGCATTTAGATATCCAACCAATATAAAAGGTTCTAGCAGCTGGTCTAGTAGGTCTTCGAGCTGTTTTTGAAGTCTATAGTCAGGTGAGATGTATATAGAACATATAGTTATTAAGGAGTTAAGCAGTACGGCTCGAATAGCGACCGCCTCAAGAGGAGTACTGAGCGCCAAATGTTCGCTGGCTATCGAGCTTTCCGTTAACATATCAGCTCCACCGGCGGCGGAAAGACCGCTATCGCGATCCTTTCGGTATATAACGTATTGTTTTAAATGCGAAGCATTTCTTAGCGAACCTCTGGCACTTTGAGCGTTTCTATCTACGTATCTATCTATCTATCTATCTATCTATCTAGCCGCCTACGCCTGGGCGCTCTCATGATCGCCTCCTTAACTTGGTGTAGACCAAAATTGGCATGGGAGGGCAAGAAGATTTGACGAATAAGACTGTCGGGTCTTGACATGAATAACGCGAAGATCCTGTCGCGTACGTCGTCAAAACCCTCTCCTCCAGACCCATGCGGCACATACCCGTTTACCAGGGGCCGCGGTGTACGGGTATGCGCCACAGGTGATTGACAGTTTATATCTACCCACGAACGGCGAGAACAGACATTGGTAACTTAAATGGAAGAGCGTGAAGAAAAACCGACATCGGCAGCGTTGACCCGACGAACGGAAAGAATGAAATTAGGACCGCAGCAGGAATCGAACCCAAGCATTCTGCGTGGCAATCAGTATTCTACCACAGAGCCACGACAGGTACATAAACTGGTTTGGAAAAAACAGCCTATGGAGGCGTAATGTCGGTACAACGTCAATTGTGGTTATGGTGCTGGCTATCTAATTTTGGAACAAAGCAATAAACACTACATAATACTCCTACGATACAGGTGTCATATCAGGTTAACGTCTGTGGTTCCGGTGTTGGCTCCGATTTTATAGCAGTCTAATAAACATTACATTTGTATTCCTATGATTCAGCAAGCTATATTGATGCATTGCACGACCCCCGAGGAATACATTTACGAAAGTTACGTTTTTCCTGGTTTTTCCAAACCAGTTTATGTACCTGTCGTGGCTCTGTGGTAGAATACCTGATTGCCACGCAGAATGCTTGGTTCGATTCCTGCTGCGGTCCTAATTTTCATTCTTTCCGTTCGTCGGGTCAACGCTGCCGATGTCAGCTTTTCTTCACGCTCTTCCATTTAAGTTACCAATGTCTGTTCTCGCCGTTCCTGTCAGATAAAAGCAAGGAAATCTACTGATTCCAGGGTGTTTCGCATAAAATCAGAGCTCGACCTGTCCATTATCTCCTAGATATATTTTTACTTTGGCAGTTGTAGCGTCTATCCAATCGCAGGATGGCGTATATTTCACCGTCTGAACTCTCATCACGGCTGTCTAAACCATGTAGGGCGTTTGTTCACTTTAAAGCTCGAAGTATAAGAAAAATTATGATAATATTACCACATTGTTGTCAGCCATTGGTCACCAGTTCTCTATCTGCATCAGTGAAACGTGGCTATGTGAATATGACAGGAACCTGTTTAAGTTTCCTTCCTATTCCTCCGAATACTGTCATCGAAGCGACGATGCACATGGTGGAGCAGCTGTTTTTATATCATCATGCCTGCACTATCATAGGCGACTGGACTTGGCACTAAATATTCCTGGTTGCGAATCCGTGTGGATCGAACTTCATGAACCACATTTTTCGCAAGATAGTAAGAATTTAGTTGTTGCCTGCATATATCGCTCACCGTCGTCATCTGTCTTGGAGTTTTGCCTAGCTTTAGGAGAGGTGTTGAATACTCTGTCATTAGAAGGGAAGCGGGTGATTATTTTAGGAGACATGAATATCAATCTTCTTGATGACACCAACGCAAAGGTTTCCGAATACATTTCCTGCTTCAGTGGATATGGCTATGAGTGCCTCATAACTGCACCCACTCGTGCTCCATTTCAAGGCAATGGCACTATTATAGATCACATTTTGTCTACCTCATTAGTCCTCCTGAAGCAGCTGTCATCGAGGTGCCTGTCACAGATCATTATCCTATTTATGCAAGCATAGGCATTTCCAGTAATAATAAAAAGTCGAAGCATCAAGAATAACCTAAATACTGCATCATTCATTAACATCATCGAGCAGTGTGATTGGTCGTCAGTTAAGAAGTGCAAAAATGCTGAAATAGCCTATCAACAATTTTCCTCTATCATTTCAAATGCAGTCATGGCCGCTTCAACATTACTTGTAAGCAGAAAAAAGTACCTCGTCCCAATTATTCCGTGGTTGACACCTAACCTGTTAAAATGTCTGCGGAAAAAAGGATAACTTATACAAAAAGACGAAAAAGTCCCCTTTCAATGTTAATCTTCAAAAGCGCTATAAAGAATACTCAAACACATTAGGTAAGTTACTTAAAGCCGCTAAATTAAAGTACTTCGAAGATAAAATAAAGCGAGCCGGAAATGACGTTAAGCAGCAGTGGAAAACTGTAAACTATTTTCTTGGCAGGACCACGGTACATTCAGATATAACCTTGATTCACTCAGAAAATCGTGTGATCGAAAACCCATCCGATATCGCGAACTTTTAATGACTCATTCGGCATTGATATTCCTCAGTCGACAGCATCCCTCGAATACACTTGTTCACGATTACCACATTCATTCTTTCTTTATCCGACGTCACCCGAAGAAGTGTTCACCGTTATCAATAGTATTAGGAATACAAGCGCTGGTCTCGATAAGTTCTTTGCTGCCGACATGAAACTGATAGCTCATTTAATCTGTGATGCATTATGTTACATTATAAATCTTGTATTTGAAACAGGGTTCTTCCCGACAGCCCTGAAAAAAAAGTAAAAATTATTCCCGTCTTTAAAAAAGGCGACAAGCGCTTAATCTCGAATTACCGGCCTATAGCAATTATCTCATTCTTCAGTAAAGTCATAGAAAAGCTTTTTGTGGGACGGTTAAGGTGTTATTTAGACAAGTTTCATATTCTTTCTAATAAGCAGTTTGGTTTCAGGCCCGATTACTCAACTGAACTTGCCATGATATCCCTAACTGACGAAATTAAATCTGCTATTGACAGCGGTTGTGTTGTTGGAGGTGTTTTTCTTGACCTTTCAAAAGCATTTGATTCTATTTCACACGTCATTTTATTTCAGAAACTAGAGTCAATTGGTGTATCTGGCGTCCCACTAGAACTAATTCGTAGCTATCTGCGTGATCGAGAACAGTTGGTATATGTGTCCGGTACCTTTTCCAACCCTAAATTCATCAACATCGGTGTTCCGCAGGGTTAAATTTTGGGCCCGCTTTTACTTTTAATCTACATCAACGATCTTCCTCATTGTCTAGCACATTCGTCCGGCATACTCTATGCGGACGATACCACTATAATAACTGCAGATAAAGAGGTTGACTCGATGTTGTTTAAACTAAACACCGACCTGAAAAATATCGTTAAATGGTTCGATAAGAACAAATTAAATATAAACGCTAAAAAGCCAAACTTTGTTGTATTTTCGTCACCTAATCGAATGATACCTAGGAACCCCCTGTCTACGTAAGCGATACTCAAATTCACTCTACCTCTAGTACAATGTTTCTCGGGGTCGAACTTGATGAACATTTAAAATTTAATTCACATGTATTACAGCTTACGCGGAAAGCCGCATATGCCATTCGAATCTTGCTAAAAGTTCGCCCTTTCTTTCGTTTTGAAATATTGTTGTCACTTTACTACGCTTTCTTTCACAGCAACATAATCTATTGCATTTCATCATGGGGAAACACGTATGCCACTCATTTATCAGCCATCCAACATCTTCAAAACCAAGCATTGAGGATAATAACGTTCAGTTGCCCGAGCCCCTGCCCCACACCGTGCCCTGCCCCACTTTATTTTCAACATCCTCCGAGGGGGACGGGACGAAAGTGACATAGGTCGTTTCGTTTCTGACAGCATGCACAACGTGGTCCGGTTCAAGACGAACGAAACGAGCGAGCTCTGTCCATTGCATCTCGCCCGGAATACAGTGCTCTCACTCGAAGGAATGTCCTCTTCTTCCACCATTCCCGCGTCTCCAACATGAATCTACGCTGAAGCCTGGTCCGGGCGATAGCGCGCTGATGTGGCATGGAAACGATGTGCGCGTTTCCATCTCCGCCGTTTCCATCCCGGCACGGCACTGGTGGTGTCCACATTCAGGTTCTCCTGCCCACGTTTTACGGCAGCGTAATGGCGTTGCGTCCTCCACGAAGAGCCTGGACACCTGCGGCGATCTTTGTTTCTGCGGCACGAACTGTGCGACATCCCGAATTCGGAGACGGATGCCGGCATGAACGCATTTCCTTCCGATAGGCTCATCACATCAGTGGCGAGTTTCTGCGCCTGGCTCTCCTTCTGCTGCCTGGGAACAAGCCGGTTGATGTGCTTTGCGCACTCGGCTCGCGCGATGACGAGTTCGCTTCGGCAACGTCCGCAGGGCACTGCACTTCACTTCCGGGGGCAGACGCAGCGCTTTCACTTCCTTTTCTAGACGAACATCCCCTTGTTTGGTCAGAACCTAATTCAGTTCCTCGAAGATGAGTGGAACACATTCCTGACGTCCAGGCTGTGCATCCAACGACGAAGACGCCACAGGAAACGCAGTAGGACTGCTAGCTTCCCCGCAAGGAGATCGAAGGAGCCATCGTTGCTGGTGGGAAGGCGGTTGGAAGGTTCTTCATTTGCATGCTTCCCGAGTTGGTCGCTGACAGAATCCTGTTCACCTTCGGCCTTGACCTTCACGGCACTGCTTCCACTATTTGGTTGATTTACCACTAGGCTGCCTTCGACATTAGTCATCGGTTGATCTTCTCGTTGTTCTACAATGCACTTCAAAATGCTGCCAAAATGTTCAACTTCTTCGGACACGTCTGTCCAGTAGTCTAATAGCTGTGCTGGATCAACAGAGTCAAGTGATTGTTCAAGAACTTCATCTTTCACGCACGTCGTCGCCGCTTCACCACCGCCAAAAGAGACCTCGATTATTGGATCCTGGTTCGATTGCTCAATGTTTCTGCACGGCATCACCACCGATTCGGTGTTATTCGCTTCCACTTTGATCGAAATGCTCTGACCTGTTTCTGGACTCGCAGCCAATCCGCTTTCGTGGTTGGAATCTGAGTAATCGAAACTTGTCATGCCTTCGGAGATGCTGCCACAGTCGTCGGCGATATTAAACAAACCAGCTCGGTTGGTAGTTTCCGCTGTCACGTCTGGCGTAAGCAAAAGGGGGATAGCACGTGTCACGCAGGAGAACAGACTGTTCGCGTTCGGACAGGAAATACTGCCCATCAGCGATTGCATACAGGACCTCATGGTATTCTGCAGAATCCTCGAGTTCCTTGTCAAGTGCCTCATCTTCAATAACGTCGAGGATCTTCCTGTCCAACTGGCGGAGCTCAGCTTCTTTGCTCTTCAAAAACTTGACGTGCTTCATGACACGGCGCGCTTCGGCATCAGGATTCTGCAGCAGTTCTGTCAGGAGCGTAATAATCCGAGAGACGCTGACCCTGAGAGTTCCACGCACTTTCCGAAGACTCTCGGTCGAAGTCATCGTCGCACAGGAATGACCACTCCTGGGTTTCACGGCACCAAATGTAAATAACGAGGACCCGTGGTCATAGACGTCTTTACTGTGCAAGGGCTAGCTCCGAATCCCCTTCGTTTTCTTCCCTCCTTTTTGTCTCTCGCCTTTGCCCGAGCCCCTGCCCCACACCGTGCTCTGAACCACTTCTTTATTTTCAACAGACCGGACGGCCACCGGAAGCTGCTGCCACACTGACCCCTTAAGTGCAGCATCAACGTAATTCCTGTGACTTACGATTGAAAAACGTATCCGTGCTTCTTTGAAAGAAATGTTTTCCCTGACTTTGAGTGATATGATGTCTTTCTCGCGTTTCCATGAAGGGCAGGCCCGGGAGTAGGAAGGGTGCCCTTCATCACAGTTGATAGTGGCGTGAGTTGCTACATTCATCTGCGGGGTGATCATGAGAGCTGCATTTAGCACACGTAAGCCGCCCACGGCACCTTCGAGATCCGTGGCCATACCTCTGTCACTTAAAGCAGCGGCGGGGATTGGGTATGTAAGGTCTGACGTGCATTCGTATGTAGTCTGTTTCTGTGTGCTCTGGTAACGTACCTTCCCGATTATTGCAGAAGCTTCTGATAAAATTATGCGCAGAATGTCAACATTAGAGTTTTATCTGAAACTAACATGGCCACCAGCGATAACATTGGAATCTTCGATGCCAAATGTATAAATGCCGACGCACTGCACCGCTTAGCAGATTTACTGACGACGGAAGACCGTGCTTGCCGCTATCAGTGTAAACCGTGTATCGGTTGCACTCTAACTTTTCATTTCCTGGGCACAAGTTCACACTAACATAAAGTTTCGCCTTGAACATGCCGACTGCTGCCTTCTTCAACGTCACAACCACGTGACATCTAGTGGAGGTGCTGTTCATTCATGTTCCAGACGGCCACGAAAACCAGGAAAGCAAGCCCACACCATGAATAAGAAGACATCGAAGCCTTCCTGCAGCAATGAGCTAGCCGCGGGCTGCAAGATTTTGCAAGCGGAGTAAGGACCCCAACCCAATAAGACAGCAACGGCAATGAAGACAACTACCACAATGACGACCGTGGTGTCTCCGGCTACAGTCATGATGCAGCAGCATAGGCTGGTAAACTCACTCATCAGTCGACTCACTCAGATCGAGCCGTGAGTCTGAGTGCGTCCGGATGAGTAATATTTCAGTGAGTAAGTCCGAGTGAGTCCTGGTTGAGGAAAATTTTAGCGAGTCTGAGTCCCAGTGAGTCTGGTTGCGGAAACTTTTGGTAAGTCTGAGTACGAGTCAACCCTAAGCGCAAAATACATTTCTTGTGTGAGTCTGAGTGAGCTCCACATATTTTTCCAACCTATGCCCAGGAGTAACCTACCTTCCGCGGACCATCCTTTGAAGACCCGGAAAGCTGGCTGGAAACATACGACCACATAGCAGCCATGTCACTAATCCCGTTAATGGGGATGGCAATCGCCGGGCGGTTTCCAAGGGCGGACGTATCAAAACGACCCACGAAAGCGCGGACAGTTTAGAGATGGTCCTTTTAGTGCGCCAGCGAACGCCGGTTGTGGTCCAAAGACCGAGTCAGAGCCGAGAGTCGATAACACAACGAAATATATTGTCAGTTAAGGAAGTACAAACATCACAAACACATGCACACTCAGCTGCTACCAGTTACAACTTCACAATCTAACACAGATGGTGTTAACGCAACGGGAACTAGACGAACAGATCACGCGCTACAAGTGCAATCTCATGCATTACAACTATTCAAGAACAGTTAAAGTCCTGAATATTCAACGGCGTATCCAGTCCACAATTCTTGGACGGTACTTGAATGCTTCTCTTCTAGGAAACACTCACGCCACACTCCAGAGCTGTCCGTCGTTGCTCCTTTCGTCGTCGTAACTTGTCACAGCTCACACGGCGTCATCATCCGATTCTTCCAGATCAACGATCGACTGACCGCACAACATCATAAACACGTCTTCTTTGACGGAGCCACACTGAGCTTAACTTCACCATCTCCAGAACGACTGACTCACTCCGTCGTCGGAGCACGCTTTTATCCCTTCTCCCCCGGGTTCCAGAAGCGTCGGGAGGATTCTTCGGCGTGCAGTACAGACAAGGCTAGGGAAAGTTCGAGATTTCTCTCGCCGGTTCTACTCACGGCGGCGTTGCTTCATGCTTTCCCTCTAGAAGATTCCAGGCTTTACCGGGCGTTTGGTCTGATTGTCTGCGTCTGGCTCGAGTGGGTGAGGGGGAGTGCCGCGCCGGCGTCTTTTAATACTTGTTTTTTTTTTCGTTGTTCGCGCTTCTTTGGCGAGCGGCCGGCGCCGTGCTATCTTGCTGAAGTTTGAGAGCAGCCGCGCGCACGCGCTTTATTCACGCGCTCATTTATGACACTGTCCCCCACTTCAGGAACATTATCACATATTCAAACAACACAAATGAGCGCGCACATACACAACCAAAAATGTCCCACATACAGATCCATAACTCAGTCCATCACACAATGCGCGTCACATTCATAATAGAAGTAACAATACAATTCACAGGGCATCTCGATGTCACGTTATATGAAAGATAAACACAAGTACATAAATACAACACACCAACATACATTTCAGTATAAACAATGCAAATGCACAAAGCTCTGCATTTACAATGCTTATACAATTACACTAATAGCATTGTACACATAATGTTACGCTAACGACACTTGGCTCGCTAGCCATACAGACTTGACGCAGGGTGTAATAATACAACACATTCAAACTCAAACACTTGAAACAACACCCTATCCTGTCATCATCGTGTTGCGCTTGCGCCCCTTCTTTTGGTGCTCGCTCGCTCTCTTTTTGTTTCTCTTCCTCTTCTTGGGAGTCGTTTCAAGCGACGGTGTCGGAGGATGCGTCTCTGCCGCCGTCGACACATTCGACACTGGCAAGGCGTCGTCGCATTCGTTCGAACGTTCTCGGTGCTTCGTCAACTTCTGCGCGTCGTGGCGTTTTGCCTGGACGACCACCCTTGTCATCCTTTCAGTCACAGATGATGGTGGCCGCTCAGTTGCAATATCACCTGCTCGGCGCGTTTTCACTACGGTACAGTGACCGTTGGTGCCCCCTTACTGACATTCTGTGACACCTCGCCCTCAACTTTAGCTCGGGCGACATCTTTCACAGGCTTATCTTCCTCTGGTTCTTCTTTTCGCGGCTCCCGAACTGACGAGGGCTCCATCTCTGCTTCTTCTCCCAAACGTTCAGGATCGTATGGCCCTCGAGCTCCGTCGATGTTTCCCACGATTAGGTCGAACAGAGGGTTATCCATGCACAGGGCAGTAACTCTCCCGTCGAAGTAAGGGGTCTCAACCTCAATCTTGGCTTCAGGAAGCATTCGAATCGAACTATCAAGCAGGCAAACCAGGTTGGTATTGCCGGTGAACTCACTGTCTCGGACCAATTCTTTCCTCACGATAACAGTGGTGCATCCACTATCTCTTAGTACCATGACTTCCTTTCCAGCAACTTACCCCTTAAGTGTTGGCATTCCTTTCATTGTGCCTATTGGCCGTATTGTCATCACAACACCACCGAAGTGAACCTTCTTCCCGCTCTTCAGCTCAATCAATTCATCATTGATCGCTTCTTTTGGCGGGCTCCCCTGTCCCCCCTCCCCAGTGTAGAGTAGCAGGCCAGAGCAAACTATAGCTCAGGCCGACCTCTCTGCCTTTCTGTAAATAAATTCTCTCTCTCTCTCTCTCTTTTGGCGGGGCATGCACACAAGCCGCTTGGTGGGCTTTACTCGCATCGTTTCGACATGCGTCTACACTGGGACGTGAAAAGTTGGTCCGACAACTGTTAGCATCGACCCACTCGGTTACACAAAAAGCATCGCAGAACATTCTCCTATGCATGCTTCTTTTCTTCAGGTGCCGATTTCTTCGAATCATCGGGACTCTCCTTTTACACTTTGGCCAAATTCATGCCACCTTGCGCTTCCAAGAATTGATCGGCCAGTCCAAGCATGTCCTCAAGCGATTTGGCTCTCCTCTCTTTCAGATATAGCGACAGGCTCGGGTGGCAATTGGTGAGAAATTGCTCTCTGGTGAGAAGCCCTCTAAGCACACCGTACTCCTGTGCCGTCTCTGAAAGTTCGATCCACCTGCCAAAATAATGGCCGAGTTGTGCGGCATACTGCGCTGCCATCTCGCCATCAGCTGGCTTTTCCAGTACGGAACCAGTCTCGGCAGCCTTCCACGGTGAGTCTAAATCGCTTCAGCAAAGCAGCTTTCACTTTCGTGTAATTAGCTGCATCGGTAGGCGTCAGCCTACCGTACACACTGAACGCTTCGCCACTCAAACAAGTACTCAAAGCGGTAGACCATTGTTGCTCTGGCCAGTTTTGGCTTCTAGCAATCGTCTCAAACCTGTGCGAGTACGCATCAAGTTCATCCTTCCTTTCATCAAATGACACATGCAGTTTACTTGGGTTCAAACAGAAGCTATGATGTTCCCTTTCACCGCTCTCGACTCTAGCCTGGACGGGAGTTTCTATGCGCTGCTGCAAACGGAGTTGTTAGAGTTCTAACTCATGCTGCCGTTGCCTTTCTCTTTCAGCTATCTCAGCTTGCATCTGTCTCTCTTGCGCCTTTCTTTCTTCCTTCAACTGTCGCTCCTTCACCTCTCGGTCTTCTTTCTCCCTCTCAGCTGCTATCCTCTCTCTCTCCAGCTCTGCTTCTCTCTCTTTGTTGGCCCTCTAAAGTGCCAACCTTTCTCTTTCCAGCTCTTGTTTCAACTGTTTCCCTCTTTCTTCTTTCGCTCTTTCAGCCGCCAACCTCTCTCTTTCAAGCTCTGCAGCTTTTTCTTCCTTAGCCTTCTCTCTTTCTTCTTTTTCCTTTTGGCTGACCCACTTTCGTAGTTCGGCCCCAGACAGACCCATCTTCTCACCAAGGGCAACTAATTATCAAGATCCATGATGCCCATCAACCAAAACCTAGCCGCGTGCACAGAATCTCGCCTATAACTTCGAATTCCAAAACACTCTTTGCACACAGGTTAGCGAGAACGCGGTGCAACACTAAAAAATCGTTCACAAGCACTATCAACGTCTCAAGGCTCTTTCTCCCTACTTTGGACACACTTTGCACCAAAAAGGTCCTGTGGCGGACGCCAGAATAATTGTCACTGATCCCGTTATTAGAGGATTTTAGTCTGTCCGGCACACCGCTATAGGCGAAACGTTTTGCGTGTACCGGAATAACGGGTGTGAACTGCGCATGCGCATGCCCGGTAAATATGGCCGCGTAGCCGAAAGCAAATGCCGTCCACCTCGAATCTATCAAGTGGCCTTCGCGCGCTCTGTCGCTCGTTATCTCCGAACTGTTGCTTTTATTTGCTTTAGGTTCACGTCCTTAAGCTTTTCGACAGCAAGGTATTCGTGTCGATCCGGCACCGTTTTCGAGAGTCATACTCAAATAATCAATGATGTAGGCTTAGCGAGTGACAATCCCGGAATCTCGGAGGTCACACATTATGTGTTTGTTAGTTGTTTTTATCCTCCATAGCTGGCGCAACTTGACGTGGCGGCAGCTACGGCACGCGCTATCCGGTAATGCGGTACGCCTTCGCTTCACCGGAATACCGGATAGACTAAAATCCTCTAATGGGGATGGCAATCGCCGGGCGGATTTCAAGGGCGGACGTATCAGCCCCCCGAAACGCACCACGAAAGTGCGGACAATTTAGGAGTTGGTCCTTTAAGTGCGCCAGCGAACAACAGTTGTGGTCCAAAGACCGAGTCAGAGCCGAGAGTCGATAACACAACGAGATATATTCTCAGTAAGGTAGTACAAACATCACAAACACATGCATACTTGGCTGGTACCAGTTACAACTTCACAATCTAACACAGATGGTGTTAACACAACGGGAACTAAACGAACAGATCGCGAGCTACACATGCAATCTCATGCATTACAACTATTCAAGAACAGTCAAAGTCCTGAATATTCAACGGCGTATCCAGTCCACAATTCTTGGACGGTACTTGAATGCTTCTCTTCTAGGAAACACTCACGCCAACTTCCAGCGCTGTCTGTCGTTGCTCCTTCCGTCCGTCGTAACTTGTCACTGCTCACACGGCGTCATCATCCGATTCTTCCAGATCAACGATCGACTGACCGCCACATCATCATAAACACGTCTTCTTTGACGGAGCCACACTCAACGTAACTTCACCATCTCCGGACCGACTGACTCACTCCGTCGTCGGAGCACGCTTTTATCCCTTCTCCCCCGGGTTCCAGAAGTGTCGGGAGGGTTCTTCGGCGTGCAGTACAGCCAAGGCTAGGGAAAGTTCGAGATTTCTCTTGCAGGTTCTACTTGCGGCGGCGTCGCTCGGCGTTGCTTCATGCTTTCCCTCTAGATGACTCCAGGCTTTACCAGGCGTTTGGTCTGGTTGTCTGCGTCTGGCTCGAGTGGGTGAGGGGGAGTGCCGGCCCGGCGTCTTGCAATACTTTTTTTTCGTTGTTCGCGCTTCTTTGGCGAGCGGTTGGCGCCGTGCTATCTCGCTGCCATTTAAGAGCGGCCACGCGCGCGCTTTATTGACGCGCTCGTTTGTGACAAGCCTGTAACAACTGAGACCGTGTCACGCCTCTGCGTTACGTCTCCTTCTACCCTAGAAGGCCCCCGCGACGACCTGGTTAGACAATCGGAAGTCTACATTTCGAACCTGGGATTTCTTCTGAACGGCATTTCTTGAGACCTTTACGAACGTAGTGCGTAAAAAAAGGGCTGTTGCTCTGCTGGAAATGTGGCTCCAGCTCCCAAACGAAAACGTCATGATGTTCACGGAAGAAATGACCTGACTTTTCCGCCACGCCGACGCTGACATGCCTTAGGAGAAGAAAGTTCATTTCATCTTGCGAGGGGTAAAGCAGGAGCTCTTTATAGGACTGATGAGGAACCCACTGAAGACCGTCCAGGAATTCCTCTTGGAGGCAACAGCGATCGAGAAGATGCTTGAAAGGCGCACCCGACAGTACACTTATCGCTTGAAGGTACCATTATTGCAGCTGCTCAAGCCCTCGGCTCCGACGACTTGCGCGAAACTATCCGAGGCTCCGAGCCACGGTGCAAAAGGAGCTGCGGAAGCTCTTTTCCACGGCCTGAGGCGACATCGATTGCTGAAGTAGTGTGCGAGGAAATTAAGTAGTCAGTTCATGCTCCCCAGCCAGCACAGCCGCAAGTTATCAGCTATGATGCTGCAGTCTGTCATCATGTCCCCCCACCTCCCTGCCAAGGCACCGCACCGCTGAAGTTCCATCGCGAGACACCGATGCCATCCCGCTTGACATGTTGAGCAGTGCTACGCACTAAAATAGACTAACGTTTAGCGTGCCCCTGACCACTGCTACCACTGCGGAGAAGCCGGCCACACGCACTTTCTGCTGCCAGTATCGTGAGATGAGACAGCATGGTTTCGCCTGAACGCGCCGCATCAGCAGCCAGTTGAACAACCTCCCAACATCGCCAGCTACATTAGCAAAGCCTGTGGCAACGACTACGACCATCCTGTTCACCGTCGCCTGGCCGCTACATCTCACTGCATCGCTGGCGGCGCACCAGCCCAAGCAGCGATCTACCAGTCTTTACCGATCTACTAGTCCTTACGCGGAAAACTATTAGATATCAGTTTGCCGCCTAGCCAACAGCGCCTTCATAGGGGACTTCGCCAAAACAAGACCAGACGACGCAACGTAGCAGCATCGACCAAGTCCATGGAGGGTGTGATCCGACGCCACGACCTACCGTAACGTAAGACGACGAGCCACCGAACTCGACGTGCTTATCGATGGCCACAACGTCACTGCTCTGGTCGACACCGGAGGAGATTACTCTGTCATCAGTGGATACTTCGCCACGTAGTTGAAAAAAAAGTAAAGACCACCTGGGAAGGCCCCGAAATTCGAACAGCTGTAGGTCACCTAGTAACGCTGACTAGAGTCCGCACAACGAGAATCACGACTGATGGCTAGACTTATTCGGCGAGCTTTGTGGTCCTACCGCATTGTTCGAGGAATGTCATTCTAGACATGGATTTCCTAAATCAGCACTGTGTAGTCCTTGACTTCAGATCCCAGTCGATAACGCTTTCCATGGAAATGCCGATAAAGATGATGACGAACACGTTGATGTAGAGCTGTGGACAAGCAAATGGGCCTTGAATGGCGATAAGGACGGTCATGATGAAAGCGTTGAACATGAGGATTAACGTGTTGATGATGGCGATAATGAAAGGTGAAGATGAAAGTGTTGAATCAGAGCCGTTAGCAAGCGGCCACGTGAACGTTTATGATGGTGATATTATTAATGAACGCGTTGAAGTGATGATGAAGGCGTTGATTATGGTTAGTAGTGATAAGGATTAAGGCGTGAAATGGAGCCGTCGGCAAGCAAAGTTCCCATCTCCGATGAAGAACGACGATGGACCCAGTGTAAATGGTGTTTTCAGCGTCCACTTATGTGAACACTTCTTTTCTTCTAGAACTAAAGCTAAATTTTGCAGGTTTTCGGTGTATTCTCACTTTCGTACGTATTGTTACTGCACATATGCAAAAAAATATTTACTTGGGAAACTAGATTGGCTGTCGGATCCAAAGGGTTAACAACTAGCCTAATCTCAAAGGTTGCGCCCATTACAGATGCTTGATCAAGGAATGTTTCACAGATTGCCGAGCCACTAACGCACCTGCGAAGACTGACGTGGAATTCACTTGGAGAACGACGCAAGTCGAATTTAAGAATTGAAACACCTTCAGAAGTCTCCGATACATACGCATTTCGACGAATACGCTGATACGAAATCCTCGCCTACACAATCAGCATAGGACTTGGCGTAGGATCCTTGTGCAGAGAACTGACTCGACTAGAAAAGGTTATCACTTAAGCTAGCCGGTCGCTACCAAATGCGGAAGCCTACTATTCCACAAGAGAATGGAGTGTCTTGCCGCATCTGGGCTACGTTCAAAGTTTCGGTCCCTACTTCTACGGCAAGCCCTTCAAAGTTGTGAGCGACCACCACGCCTTGTGTTGGCTAGATACCTTGAACGACCCTGCAGGTCGCCTCGCGCAGGGGGGGTTTGAGACTTCAGGAATTCGAGACTGCCGTCGTTTACAAGTCCAAACGAAAGCACTCTGACGCTGACTGCTCACGCCCCCCATCGACCCGCCATCGCAGGACGACCAGGACAACGACTGCTTCTAGGGAACCCATAAGTGCCGACGACTTCGCTGAACGACAGCAAGCCGACCCAGAGCTCAGGGGCCTTGTGGAATACCTCGAAGGCAAGACCACCATTGTTCCGAAGGTATTCAAGTGAGGACTGGCATCATTTTAATGCGAAGCATTTCTTAGGCGAACTTCTGCGACTTTGACCGTATCTATCTATCTATCTATCTATCTATCTATCTATCTATCTATCTAGCCGCCTACGACTTTGTGCTCTCCTGGTCGCTTGGTTAATCGAATGTGCACCAAAATTGGTATGGCGTAACATGACTATATGACGAACATAATGACAAGTCATAACATGAAAATCATGACACGAATGTCATGTACAGCATGATTTACATGCTACGCTCATGGTGCGCTGGCGGCCGTTTCGCTAGCTTGATATACACCAAAATTGGAATCTTGTGACGTGACTGTGTGACGAACATAATAACACGAGTTAACATGAAAATCATGACACGCATGTCATGTACAGCATGACTTACGTGCCACGCTCATGGTGCGCTGGCGGCCGTTTCGCTAGCTTTATATACACCAAAATTGGTATCTTGCGACGTGACCGTGTGACGAACATAAATAACACGAGTTATCATGAAAATCATGACACGCATGTAATGTACAGCATGACTTACGTGCCATGCTCATGGGGCGCTGGCGGCCGTTTCGCTAGATTGATATGCACCGAAATTGGTATCTTGCGACGTGACCGTGTGACGAACATAAATAACACGAGTTATCATGAAAATCATGACACGCATGTCATGTACAGCATGACTTACGTGCCACGCTCATGGGCGCTGGCGGCCGTTTCGCTAGATTGATATACACCAATATTGGTCTCTTCCGACTTGATCGTGTGACGAACATAAGTAACTCGAGTTATCATGAAAATCATGACACGCATGTCATGTACAGCATGACTTACGTGCCACGCTCATGGGGCGCTGGCGGCCGTTTCGCTAGCTTGATATTCACGAATATTGGTCTCTTGCGACGTGACCGTGTGACGAACATAAATAACACGAGTTATCATGAAAA